>NC_043705.1:79607325-79614109 GCF_006229205.1 Suricata suricatta | reverse complement strand
TCCCCAACTCTCTTTCCCTCTTCCCCTCCCCCTGGTCCTCCATTAGGTTTCTCCTGTTCTCCTGTTAGACGTATGAGTGCAAACATATGGTATCTGTCCTTCTCTGCCTGACTTATTTCGCTTAGCATGACACCCTCAAGGTCCATCCACTTTCCTACAAATGGCCAGATTTCATTCTTTCTCATTGCCATGTAATACTCCATTGTGTATATATACCACATCTTCTTGATCCACTCAGGTGATGGACATTTAGGCTTTTCCATGATTGGGCTATTGTTGACAGTGGTGCTATGAACATTGGGCTTCCTGTCTTACATTTAGGTCTTTCATCCATTTTGAGTTTATTTTTGTGTATGGTATAAGAAAGTGGTCCAGGTTCATTTTTCTGCATGTTGCTGTCCAGTTGTCCCAGCATCACTTGCTGAAAAGATTGTCTTTAGTCCATTGAATATTCTTTCCTGCCTTGTCCAAGATGAGTTGGTCATACGTTTGTGGGTCCATTTCTGGGTTCTCTATTCTGTTCCATTGATCCGAGTGTCTGTTCTTGTGCCAGTACCATACTGTCTTGATGACTACAGCTTTGTAATACAGCTTGAAGTCTGGAGTGGCAACTAATTTAAACTAACAATCTAAAATCACGGAAAACAACAGAAAATAAAGCAACACTAGTGTAAGTCAACAGAAAAAAAAAAAACCAAACAAATAATAGACCCACATCCTCAAAGGCTTCAATATTAAATTTTCAAATACATAATACAAAATAAAGGTTTGATACATTTAAAGATATAAAAAAAGTTATTTAAAACACATAAGAAAAAAAATTATCAAAAAATGAACAGATATGTTCTTAAAAGAACTAAGTAGAATTTTTAGAAATGAAAAATGTAATAATTGAAATTAAAATGGAAGGCTTGAGTAGTAGTGGTATTCAGCCAAGGGAATTTGTAAGCACTGAAAGGTAGATCTGAGTAAAGTGAATAGGAAGTTTAAAAAAAGTCTTTTTTTCTTTTGTATGGATAATTTACATGTGGAAGACTGAGAGACTAAGACACATGGACATAATATGAGACTTTTCCAACCAACCTCTCTAATCTCACAAAAGAAAAAATGGAATAGGGTACAGGTAGACCACAGAGACTTTTAAATACAGAGAACACTCTGAGGGCTGTTGGGTAAGGGGATGGGCTAAGTGGCGCATGGGCATGAAGGAGGGCACTTGTTGGGATGAGCACTGGGTGTTTTATGTAAGTGATGAATCGCTAAATTCTACTCCCCAAACTATTATTACACTATATGTTACCTAATATTTAAGTAAAATTTAAAAATTAAGAAAAAGAGATAGTGGAGTTTCCTTTTGTTGTGGAGAAGAAAAAAATGGAGGAGAATATTGAAGTATCAGTTTGGGATGAGTTAATTTTGAGATGCTTATTAGACACTCAGTGAGTATGTTGAGTATGCTGTTGGATACAGGAGGTCAACTCGGAAGAGGGACCTATCGGTGGCATTTAAAACCATGCACCTGTCTGTAACCATCATACTTGGTCATCACCCATTAATTTAGATAGAAAGAGGTCTAAGGACTGTGTCTTTGGGAACTCCTAGATTTGGAAGACTAGAAGAGAAAGGAAATTAAGGTGGAATAACCTGAAAGATAGGAAGGAAACCAAAAGTATGTTCTATCCTAGGATCAAGTGAAAAAAAGCAAAATTAAACAAGCTGTTATTTAGAGACACATGTGTATTTATAAAAAGGGGGAAAGATAAAGGTAACAATTGCCCAATTTCAGAATGGTGGTTACCTCTGTGGGGAGCAGGTAGTGGGTTGGGATTGCAGGACCCCACAAAGGGACTTCAAATGAATCTGTAGGTTCTGTTTTATAAGTTGAAGGGTGGCTTCACCAGTATTTGTTTTAGTAATCTGCTTCATAACATATGTTTATGTAAAAAATTATTTTGTATCAAATATTTTATTAAAATGTAAAGAAAAAGTGATTTCTATCTTGTTTAAAATGATTATCAAGAATTTCAAGGTTCCCTGTCGTGGAAATTAGCTCTGTGTGAAGCAGGGTTTACACAACCCTATGTCTAAGCTCGTGGCAGAGGTGGGGGACACAGTAAGTCCTTCTCTTCTCCTGTGCTGGGAGCGTAGCGTGGCCCAACTCCCTGGCTTCTATCTGACCGTCATTGGAATTGTAAGCCGAACAGCTGTCCATGAGGCACGGAGGCAGCTGTGAGAATTCTTGAGGCATATCTGTCATGGCATTTCCACAGGAATCAAAGGACCACCACACTGTTTTGTAAAACAGTGGGGGACCCCTTCATTATCACCTCATTTTTAATTACA
The DNA here is from genome assembly GCF_006229205.1 of Suricata suricatta. Taxonomy (NCBI): domain Eukaryota; kingdom Metazoa; phylum Chordata; class Mammalia; order Carnivora; family Herpestidae; genus Suricata; species Suricata suricatta. The sequence goes on along the minus strand of NC_043705.1, from coordinate 79,611,766 downwards.
CAGATAAATCTGGTATCCAACCTTTTAGTAATACAGAGACTTGTCTGATAATGTGATAAGCTATTACTGAAAAGAGCAGTTAGGGTCAGTCTACCCGTTTCACTATATGAATAAACCACAGTTGATTTGCCCATATTACCATTGGTGGATTTTAGGTTACTTTCTGTTTGGGACATGATGCTTATAAATATTATTTCCAGTTTCTTCATATATGTATGTTATAGTTATAAATGCTGCAATATAGCTTCCTCAGTCCCTGAAATGCAGCCATCTCCAGAAAATAAATTTCAGCATCTCTGTAAGAACTCCAAATAGCATCCCCCTTTTTATGATTCTTCTTGGCTAATAAAACTATGTATATGGATGCCATCAGTCCAAGAAAAGAGAAACACCCAAAGGCAAGTGTTTGTTTTGTCTCTTTTATTCACCATGTAATAGATAGATGTTTCTTGTACTTTTCCCAGTGTGGCATCACTTGAGAGATCTGGACATGAGGGGCATTAACATAGAGTGACCTGGAATGTCTAGCCAGACAGGCTGACAGGCAGCCACTGAGATCCTTTCTCGAGCCTTAAATCTCCCAGGGGTATGGCTGTGGCCCTGTGTGAGTGTGTGTGTGAGTGTGTGTGAGAGTGTGTGTGCACGTTCGTGCTCACATGTAACATCCAATCATAGGTGATGTCTACTGAAGTCAGTCAGGTCAATCTTCTGTTCTTCTTTGGGGTTTCTAGTGATTAATTCAATGAAAGATGAAAAATCAGTGTCTAAAAAAGGGCCTTTTAAAAAGAAGTGCTATTAAAAAAACAGATGCTGCCTTGATGGTCCTCAGTGGTGCCAAGCGTAATTTATACAAATAATTGCAGAATAAATGGAGAAATCTCAACAAACTTGGTTTTGTTAATAGAAATGATACTACGGTATTTTAGGCAGCATCTTGCAACTGAGTCACTGGCTAAAGTGAAAAAAAAAAGACATCTTGATAATTGAATTTCAATAAAGCTTTTATTAATGTTTCTTTGATTCCAAATCAAAACTTGAATTACTATACGGGGTTCAAGGATGTGGAGAGACAAATACTGAAAAGCACACATACAGATAACTTAAATAATTGGGCTTAATGTGAAAATTAAATTAGTGACCCCCCCCTTTATTAAGTAATTTAGATGACTGCCTGTGCTCAAATGTGTACTAAATGTGTGGTCCAATTCTCTACTCTTCTCCCTGCTGTCGAATGTTACTGTTTCTGTTTCTTCCTAGCTCTACTTCACTCTAATCATTAACCAAAGAGTCTAAGAAAATTGGTGGTCAGAATCTTCATGCCTCTAAGGATTAACTATATATTTGAAACTGATTCCCAAACATGGAATTGGAGGCCATGGGAAGATGGTGGTGGCAAGAACAATTAAAGGAATTATGTAAAACACTTAGTGTTTTAAAACATTTTGCTGTGAATACAGCAGAAGATAATACATACGTGTAAAATTGTAATATGGTTGTGAAGTAAAGAAATAGTCAAGAAATAGAGCATGACAGTCACCCTAGAAGCCCTCACCCCAAGTACCCCTCCCTGGCCCATTAATCATCCTGCCTCCAGATGCAACCACTGTCCTGGGCTCTGTGGAAATCATTTTTTTGTTATTTCTGCATACTATATGCATCCTTAAAAATGTGTGGCACCTGGATGGCTCAGTCACTTAAGTGTCTGACTTCAGCTCAAGTCATGATCCCAGAGTTGGTGAGTTCGAGCCCTCATCGGGCTCTGTGCTGATAGCCCAGAGCCTGGAGCCTGCTTCAGATTCTGTGTTTCCCTCTCTCTGCCCCTCCCCCACTTGTTCTCTCTCTCTCTCTCTCTCTCTCTCTCTCTCTCTCTCTCTCTCTCTCTCACACACACACACACACACACACACACACACAAATAAAGAAACATTAAAAAATATAGTTTGGTTTTGCCCGCTTTTGAACTTTGTAAGGAAGAACATATTCTGTGTATGGTTTTGCGACTTCCTTTTTTTCCTTCATAGTGCTTCTAGGATCCATCCATTTTGTTGTGTGTAACTCTAGTTTATGCCGTTTTATTGCTACTTAATATTCTGTTGTGTGGACATGCTACTATTTATCCATTCTGCTACTGAAAAGCATTTGGCTCATTTCCAGTTGGGACGATTACAAATCCTGCTGCCAAAGTCATTCTTGTCCAAGTGTCATAGTGCACGTAAGCACACATCTCCAAATACAGACCTAGGAGTGGAAGTACTAGTATTTGCATATCTTCAATTTTATTAGGTGATGCCACACCATTTTCCAAAGAGATGAGCCAGTTCACATGTCCTCCGGCAGAGTATGGGAGGGCTTAGTGCTCACGTATTTCCTTCTTATTGCCATCTAGTGAGATCTTATCATGGTTTTAGTCAGCATTCTCCAGAATATTAAGAAGCTGGGGATCATTTCATATGGTTTTTTGACCACTTGGGAAATAATGATTGTAAAGATCTTTATACCTATGTTTGTCTTTCCATTTCAGAGAATAGAAATCATGAGCAAAGGGTTGAGAGGATTGCCAGAGTTTCGCCGTGGAGTTTAGCTGGTGGGGCAAAAGCTCTGCAAAGAGGGCAAGGAAGGCGAGGGGCCTGGGAAGAGGTTTATAGATGAAAAAGACAAAGTTTTACTTTCCTGTGACTTTATTACATCTTAAAGCATGGAAGGAGGCCATTACCCTGGATTTAAATGAGAAGTTACAGGCATCTGAACAGTGCCTTAATGCAAAGTCATATGGTTATCGTGATTATGTAATTAAATTAAATATGATGTAAACCGATCAAAATGAATGGGAAAAAGAGAGTTGTCACTCCTCTGCTATGAAAACAAAGCTGAGTGCTTTGGTAATTGAGATGAAAGGAAAAAACCAAAAAACAATCTTTCAAGGGGCACCTGGGTGGCTCAGTTGGTTGAGTGTCTGGCTTCGGCTCAGGTCATGATCTCATGGTTCGTGGGCTCGAGCCTTGCGTCGGGCTCTGTGCTGACAGCTCAGAGCCTGGAGCCTGCTTCGGATTCTGTGTCTCCTTCTCTCTCTGACCCTCCCCTGCTCATGCTGTCTCTCTCTGTCTCTCAAAAATAAAAAACATTAAAAAATTTTTTAAATCTTTCAAGTCAGTTACAGGACTCACAAGATGTAAAATTTGGGAAAAATTATAAAGACCCAGAGGAGGTTTGCATTTAGATTGCTTCAACAATGAATTTAAATTGACACTAGAAATCATAGATGGTATGTTATAGTGATGATTTACACAAGAATGACAATGTAGAACACAAATCAAATGGCCTTGGCTATATACATCAAAGGATTAGCCAATGAATGTGTGTGTGTATGTCTTATATTAATGTAAATGTATATGTGTGTGTGTTTATATATGTTTTATATTTATATACATGTGTATATGTTTTATATTAAAATATTGAACAAATATATGCACACACATATTTTTAAATATTTTAATAAACTTTTAAAATTAAGTAGCTAAATAACTGTCCTAACTTTGTTAATAAGAGGGCTTTTACTAGACCTGCTTAAACCAAAACAGATATCCAACTGATGAGAAATCATGTTTTAAAAAACATTTTTTTCAGTTGAAGCATAATTCACCTCCAATAAAATATACATATATTAAGGTACAGTTCCCTGCATTGTGACCAAGGTGTAGACTTTTGTAACAAGCACCACAAACAGGCCATACAATTAATAAAAAATGATATACACAGTGTATGTGTGTGTTTGTGCGTACGTGTACACATATATGTGTATGCACCGGGCAGAACTTTTCCTCAGGCCTCTCACCCCACCACAGACAGCCGCTGTTCTGAGTTCTGTCACATATTCCGTTTGCCTCTTATCAAACATCTTATAAATGGAATCATACAGTGTATATCCTTTGGGTGTAAGGTCTCTCCCTCACATAATTGTTTTTGTGATTTATCCATGCTGTTATGTGTATCAATCATTGCTGAGTCCATTGTATGAATATACTACCTTTTTTAAAATCTCTTCTGCTTACAATTAACATTTGAGTTGATACCAGTTTTTGACCACTATTTATAATGCAGCTGTAAATAACTTTGTACAAGTCTTCTTATGGGATGTAGTCCTAGGAGTGAAATTGCTGAGTGATAAAATATATATATAAGCATAGACCTTGTGAAAAACTGTTTTCTAAAGTGGTTCGACCATTTTCCACTGCCACCACTACCAGTGAATGAGAGTTCCAATTACTCCACATCCTGACATTTGATGTTGTCAGTATTTTAAATTTAACCATTTTAAGGGTCCATTAGAACTTTAATTGGGGTTTTATTTAAAATTTGGGTAAGGGCTCCTGGGTGGCTCAGTCATTAAGTGTCTGACCCTTGATTTCAGCTCAGGTCACACAAAATAAATAAATAAACTTTT
>NC_043705.1:79602187-79607225 GCF_006229205.1 Suricata suricatta | reverse complement strand
AAAAAATAGTAGCCAAGTCCCTCCAACTTGGAGGGACGTAAATTCCAAACGCTTTCTGGCCTGTGTTGGCAGAGCTGAAATACCTTTTTAATCTTTCCAGCCTTCCAGTTGTGGCTTTTACTGGGGTCTTTACAGTCTTCCCCATGCAGGCAGGCACACAACAAGACTCAGCCAAGGATTGGCGGAGAGTTTATATGCAGGTTCCGATGGGTGTCTTTTATTTTCAGAATGTCCCCACTCAATGTCCCATCTCTTGGATCCTTTTCTGACCCTTCAAGTCTATAAATAGAACATTCTGCTCAGGTTCTAACCATCCTGGTACCAAGACAACTGGGGAGTGCCCTCAAGGGAAAAGCCATGTAAAGGTAAGTCTCACCCAGTGAGTGTGGTTCCTTTCTTTAAGTGGCTGAATTCCCTTTAATAGTTGCTTACTTTAGGGTGTTCTCCTGTGACTTCAAGAAGTTTGCTTTTGTTTTCATTTCTATCCCCAGAGTTGAACCGTTTTCTGTGCAAGAGTTAATCCAATACAAACTGCTCTACCACTCCCAGAATCATAACTCCTAATGTATTGATTTTAAAGAAGCCAAATGTAGACATGCCAGAGGAGTGCTTTTAATGCTACATAAACACTGGACAGTGGCAGAGACCACTCATTGCCTCCCAAGATCCATGTTCTTTTTCTTCCTCGGGAATAGAACCCTGATTTGATGTGGAGTCACATTTCCCAGTCTCCCTTGAGGCAATATAAATTCTGCCTGGTGAGATATAGCAGAAATTGTTAGAAATTTGTGGAAGCCTCCTTAAAAGAGAAAGAGACAGCAAAAGAAAGACCTTTGCCCTTTCTCTTTCTTCTCATCTTCCAGCATATAGTATGGACATAATGGTTGGAATTTCATCTTCCTTCTTGGGTCATGAGTTGACAATAGGAAGACAGAACAAAACATTAAGAGTGGGTCCCTAATTTCTGCCTACTACCAGTCTTCTTTCAAATGAGTGAAATATAAATTTTTATCTTATTTCAGCAATTGTCGGTAGTAGTTGACTCTAATCCTAACTGATCTAAGTCCATTGAGGCCCTCATATAAGCAATGCACCAATAAGTACAAGTATACCCATTGTATAGGATTCTTGTCAGGAAAAAAAGGAACTGCAGTCATTAACCTGCAAACCAGAAGACATAAATTCTTGTCCTGCCTCTTCCAACTATAGCTAAATATTTTTAACCAAGTCTCCCTCTGCAGGCCACACTCTCCTCATCTATGAAAGTCTCTCATTAAGTAAATGGTCCGTAATTGTTCCCCCCATTCCACTGGTACTCTCCACAATGTAAATCACATTTTTGCTATTTTATTTTTTTATGCTTTTTAAAAAAATTATTTTTGAGAGACAGAGAGAGACAGAATGAGCAGGGGAGGACCAGAGAGAGAGAGAGGGAGACACAGAATCGGAAGCAGGCTCCAGGCTCTGAGCTAGCTGTCAGCACAGAGCCTGACGGGGCTCGAACCCACAAACTGTGAGATCATGACCTGAGCTGAAGCCAGATGCTTAACTGACTGAGCCACCCAGGCACCCACATTTTTACTATTTTAAAGAGTTTTGGAGATTTCATATATTTTTCCCTTTAACTTGATTATGGACCTTTACTTCCATACAAGACACTCTTTATCCTTCAGTGTCCAAGAAACTTTGGTGACCAAAATCAAAGAATCCATGCTCCCATTGATCTTAGTCTGCTGACCTTATGTTTGGAATGGAAAGAATAAATTTTTGCAGTGTACCTCTCTGCTCACAAATATTTCCTTAATTTTTTAAGAGGCTAAAACCAGTCGGTGGTACAAATCAAACAAATAAAACACATTTTCAACAGTGCTGAGGCTCAGAGCTGTTGCCGAGACGATGAAATGGTTTTATTTTCTAGATGACTATTTTTCAAACTAGAAATATGTTTTGCATCAGTGATGTGTTAAGGTCAAGTCAAGAAAAGAGACAATATGTCCCATGTCACGGAGACCAGGATAATGAGAGTGTTCTCTGGGAGCTGGCTCAGAGGCTGTTCATTTCACCGGCAAAAGGTTATACCAGACAGATTGTTTCTCATTTGATGTCTTAAATTAAACTGCTGACATGACCTGCCTCAAAGTAAGAAACATACGTGTTTGCCAAACAGACCCTAAAGAAAATCCCTGTTTGAGAGAGTTGGTTTCTTTAGCTGCAGCCAGTGAGGCTTTTCTGTTTTTAAGGTGTGCTTAGAATTTGAGCCAGGTTTTCCACTGCAGTACAACTTCTAGACTGTTCTTCATGGAGGGCTGGTGGATCTAATGCTTGGTGGCTGGCCATAGTAATATGGGGTTTATAATTTAGAAATATCACACATTCAAGATGCTCCTGAGATCAAAGAGGAATTACTGAGAATAGAAAATTACCTATACAAGATTCGTTTTGATTATTCCCCTCCATCCTGTCCCTGCCTTCTATGGCCGTCTCCACTACCCAATCTGAGCTCAAGGAACACCAGATTTCATGGCAAATGGTCCCCAGACAGGCCACATCAGCACCACAGCCCTAACCTGGGCATCAGAATCTGCATTTGAACAAGATTTCCAGATGATTCAGAAGCCCTGGTCCACACCAAATAAGATTAGGCAAGAGTGATGTGCCAGGCACAGTTCTAGGTTGGGAGGCTATAGCAGTAAATATAACAGGAAAATCCTGCTTGCATTGACTTTACATTATGGTGGGGGAAGGCAGAAAGATCAATAAACAGCAGACTAGTAAGTATTAGTATTTCTGAGGGTCATAAGTTTGGGGACGAGGAAAGGAGACAGAGGTGCTGATGTGGAGTGAGGGTTCCTGCTTATAAATGGTGATCAGGGAAGCCTTCATTGAAAGGGTGAAATCTGAACAGAGATGTAACAGAAATAAGAAAGCGGACCAGTGGGTGAGTGGTCAGAGAAACTGAATCTAGTGTTGCCTCCCTCTCTCAATGGAGGATAACATTTTGTAAGCTATTCAAACTTCTTGGTCCTTGGTCTCCTCATCTGTCAAGTGGAAATGAAAATACTCATGACAAATTTGTGGGTGATTTTGAGAACCAGAAATAATGCACATGTGCACAGTGCTATTACTCCTGTTGGCCGGGCTCCAGGCTCCCTGGTCCTTGGCCTGTGACTCACAGGGGTCCAACCTGCTGTGGTTCACAGTTGCAAATGGAAGTATAAAGAGTTCAGCTTTGCATGGTCACTCTACTCAAAGTCTTCTCAGACTGCCATACACAAGCTTGGGCCTCACTTCCCAGAACAGAGTCACCTCCACATGACCTCCCCTCACTGACCTCCTACTTGACACACTCCCTGCACCTCCGCCTTGTCACAGTCTCATCTCCACACACAGATCTTTAGTATCTGCTCTCCTCTGACATGTCCATATCATCTTCTTCCCAGGCAACGGTCCTTCCCCAGAGTGAGGCCACTTCTACCTTCCTCTAGCAGGAAGTGTTCTCTCGACTCAGTAGCTCTTGCCAAGTCTGCAGATCCTCCTCATTTCCATTCATTTGAGGCTGTACAATGTGTAGCATCTGTCTGCTTTGTGGAGCCTGGAGCTAGAGTGTAAACCCTCTTCTATGACTTACACTTGAAGTGCTCAGTCCTGGTGGCTGGGTCAGCAGTTAAAGGGACGGTAGAACTGACCCACTGGTGAGGTCCCCACCGACGTGACCTTTGATGGAAGAGAGCCATAGGCAAGTGCTCTGCTGCAGTTTACCTTGTGGCATTTATTCCCCACTAACAATCAGTTCTTTCCGGTTAATTTGAGAGAATGTCTGTATTTGGTGTTTCTGTAATTTTATTTTGTGTTTCAGTTGAGTAAGTGTTGCTGAATATCTGTAGAATGTGTGATAATTTTTTTGTAAAAAACTCAATAAAAGAAACATTAGCATAGGAAAATATTTTATGTTGTGTAAAACACTTGGCTGAGGAAATGTTTTAATGCATTATATCAAAATGCTACAGACACTCAGCAGCTAGATTACAGGAGAGTTTGGCACTGAAGAAGACCCAACTCAGCCTTGCCAGGTTGGGAGAAGAGCACTGGGGGAGGCCTGGATCAGGAAAATAATTGGGTGTCAGAGGGTCTCTTCTACTGGTTCTGCATTCATTTAGGCACCTTCAGGACAGAGCACTGTTCTAGGCTCCTGGGAAGACATATTGATGAAAAATACATACCCCCTATCCTCCTGTGGCTTACAAGCTAGAGATGGTCTGGGTATAAGCGTAGATTCAGTTGGCCCATTTTTGTGAGACTATGAGCAAAGCACTGTTGGATGCTGGGAAATAAAGATAAAACAGATGTGGACTCTGCCCTGGGTTCTAGCAAGAGTAAGGAAACACATTCATGAGTTGTCATTAAAAATGTCAAATGTGATGAGTGGTGGATTTTGACATTAATTTTATATCATATTTTTCAATCCAGCACCCACCAACACTTCCATCCCTGTTTAGCGGGCTTTGGTTCAGAGAATTTTGGTGACTTACAGAGTGACAAAGATCATGCCTCCCTTCTCCTTGTTCATGCTGCCAACTCTCACCAAAACACCCTTCACACCCCCCCATGCTTCTCTTTTGATCTGACCTCATGGGCACCTTGCCTAGTAAATGCTCAATAAACCCATGTGCACTGAATGAACTGGGCCGGCTGTGTGCTTAAGGAATCTTACTCTAGTATTTCTCTCCATTTAACACACATGTGGTCTTCGACCTCAACCACAACTTGAGCCACCCCAAATCCACAGAATGGAAAGACATTTAACAATACCACACCTACTGCCTAGGAGGACATACAGTGGTGTATTCAGACTTCAGTTTCAAGTCTCAAGGGTTCCTTTGCAGAGGCTATCAACTGGCAGAATCCAGACCACAGGCATCAATGCTTTGTTCCTTTGAAAACATTTTGTTTTGAATGGTTGAGACATTTAACACCACTCCACTTCTAGTATTGTCTGACACTCCCCTCCTTTTATCTTTTTTTTTTTTTTTTTTTTTTT
>NC_043705.1:79591782-79602087 GCF_006229205.1 Suricata suricatta | reverse complement strand
CCCCCCCCCCCCCCCGCCGCTTTTTATCTTATCTGATGGCAAGCTGCACACACTTGAGCTATCATTCAACAATTCAACCTATCTTCATACATCTTGGGTCTGAGTTTTCAGGGACCTGTAGACCATTGCAGCTCTAAGCCCTACCATTCTTATTCCATGAAATTTAGCACTGCAAACACCTCTGTGCCCAGACCATCGGAGAGAAAAACAGAACATCTTCACTCACATCTAAAAGGTTGCTGATCCCCTGACCTACACAAACACAATAGTCGTTGAGAAAATGTTGGGAGAAGTATAAAGGAGGCCAAAGATATTGGATCCTTAATACTCTGCCATGGAGGCTTTGAAAAAGAATTCAGTGACTTAGAAGCACAGTTTGTTTTTCACTTTGCATAAAAATAGTCTAACATTGGAGTAAAAAAATAGGAAGTGTATCAATTTTTAATAAATACAAGCCACAAAATAAATTTAATAAATTATAAATGATAAAATTATTGAAAAATTAAATATTAAACATTCCCACATAAAAATGTAGAACAGTTATTAATTAGGGAGCATTTTCAGAGTAATACTTGCACTTTAAATTGGTCTTAACTTTTAAAACATGCGATGTTGTAGACCTATAGAAAATGCCTCTATATTTGCATGGCTGGTCACATCAGAAAAATGATGCACTTGGTCAGTTTCCTGCAGGATGGTCATCGTGTGAAGGGCACAAGATGGTTAGGGAGGAGGTGGGAAATGGGGCCAGTGGTGGGATTCCTGGGGCTGGCATTTATGGAGCACAGTAAGAGATATCTCTTTTCCTATTTGGATTTCCAAATTCAGTAGTCGCCATTTATCAGCAATTTCGTTCTGCAGTTTCAGTGGCTCCTGGTCAGCTGCGGTCAGAAGTAGATGATCCTTTTTTCTGGCGAATCATCAGGAGGTCAATCGTAAGCTAACTCTACATCAGTACAACTGCGTCATTCATCTCTCACCGCATCACGTAGGCATTTTATCATCTCACATCATCACAAGAAGAAGGGTGAGTACAATACAGTAAGGTATTTTGAGAGAGACGACACATTCACATAACTTTATTACAGATTGCTGTTATAATTATTCTATTTTTGTTACTGTTATCTATTTTGTTATTGTTGTTAACCTCTCTCACTCTTCCTAATGTATAAGTTAAACTTTACCGCGGGTTATCTACGTGTAGGAGTTTAGGCAGGTCCTGGAGCATATCCTCCACACTTAAAGGGGGACTACTGTACAAGGAAGAGCAACCATTTTGTGAACATTTCTGGCAAAAAATTTGAAAGGTCCACACAGATATGTCTGGTTCTCTTCCCGGAGGCTACAGGGAAATTAAGAGCAGCCCAGATGCTCTTATTCAGGGTTTGGGACTAAAAAAGATGAGGGAGAGAAGACAACGAAAGAGTATTTGAGGAGGGACATGCTTTCAGTTTCCTTCTCCTTAGATCATTGTGGTCCTTTTTTTCTTTTTACCTCCTAACTTAAACACGGTTATTCTCTGGGCCTTCCCTGCCATCCTCCCCCTCCTTCTACAATGGGAAAATAAAGGGTTGAGTGGGTAGAACCCATGCAACAGGAAGGCCCTGCACCCACCCTGGCCCTGTGCAATGCCACAGCCCTGTTGGTGAGGTCTCTCAGTTGCCCAAGGAGAACTGGGTGTTAGACTTGGACGCATGCTGGGCAGATCCCCATTCCTGGAGGGTCATCAGCAACTTCATTAGCCTCAGCTGCAGAAGCCGCTTGGCCAGTCACGTTCTTCCAGGGAAGCCTGTGTGAGACTTGCTAGACAACACTTATTCCAGAGCATTTTGCCAGGTTGCCCAAAGCTTTGTCAGACGTGCACTGAAGATCATCTTCTTCCTTGGACCAGTCCTGTCTCTCCCCTTCTCTTTATAGGTATTAATACTTAGTAAATTTCATGCTCCCCAAACTGCCTGAGCAGTGGAGCTTTAAAGCCAAAGCACTCACCATTTAGCTGGCAATTAGGGCCCATTTTCTGGCACCAGGTGGTGGTCCTATAGTTACAATTCCCCTCAGTGGTGGATTGGTGTGGCATATGGGTGGATGGGAATTCACTAGTCACAGCAAATGTGAGGCACCTGAAACTTAAGATGATGTGGACAGAAAGATAACAGAAGTAGGGGCCCACTGCTAAGTATCACGACACTCCAAGGAAAGATCACAAACAGTTGAAGACAAGTAACAGGTAACTGAAAGCCAGAGATGAAAGCCAGAGGCCTCTTTGCTTGCACACAGTGAAGCGCTCCTCTTCTCTATCTAGAAAGTGCAGCAAGCCAAGGCCCAAGCCCAGAACATCAAGTCAGATTGGATGAACCAAGAAAGATCTGTTAACCCAAGGTCAGGGTTTTTTTTTGGCTGGGAAACCAGGGACCTTGACAAATGAACAGCTGAGTGAATGCCCTCAAAGAAGCTATGGTGTCCCTCTATGACCATGGGATCCATGGGTTGATCATATGTCTTCCACACAGCCCTGAAGGATATAATACATTCACTGGAGCAAAAGCATTTGTAGGGCACCATGTCCCTACAGCACTGTGCATCCACTAGGAAGAATTCATGTGTCTAGGAACCAAGACATAGAAATAGGAGTAGACCCCACTTCCAACGACCCACTGGGGAACTTTGTGCTTCATGTCCCTGCAACCCAAAGTTGTCCCAAAGGGGACAGATTTTCTCTAGGGGATACAACAAGAGTCCCATTAAATTCTAACTACAGCTGTTGCCTAGACATTGTAGTAGGCAAGATAAACAATGGACGTAACTGACCCTGATCACCAGGAGCAGGTGGGCCTCTGTTATACAGTGGGAGCAGGGAGTTTGATGTGTGGAACCAGATGGGTGCCTCTTTATATCTTACCTAATTCTCACTCTAAATAGACCGAATTAGCAATGCCATTAGAGAAAGATACAGTGATCCGTGAGGAAGATGCTCTGGGTCCAGCCACCAAGGTTAGCAGCGGTGGTACCTCGGGGTGACTGGAGGATAAGAAAATGAACATCGCTGTGGACCCTGAAAGTACTTGCCTGGCTCAGACAACGATGCTAGGAGCTGTGATTATTTACTGATTTCCCCTTTCTAAAAGAGGCCCATGGGAACCCTGGAGGAGCTGCTTCCTGAACACATATGGAGAATTAGACCCAAGCAGCTCAAAGGGTGGACTGTGGCAGATGTTGAGATGTGCCTCCCAGATCCCCTTCAGGGAAGGACTTGCTGCCCTGCTGCGGGAGCAGGGCGGACACAGCTCCGGCCGTCAGTTTTGTCACGGTCAGCCTCAGCTGCGGAGAGCGCCTTGCTCGTGACCATGCTCTTTATCAGGCAGCTCTTTCTCATTTGGCGACTGAGCAAGAGGAGTAGTATGAAGGCCTGGCCATTTCAGCCTGAAAGCATATCCTCTGAAGGGCAATACTCACACTAGGTTTACTTGTTCCTCTGTCTAATCCTGCCTTCTCTGCTTTCCATTCACAGCTACCATTCCCTAAAGAAAATCTTGTACCCCAAACTCCAAATAAGCATCTGCTTTGGGACATTTCATTCCAGAACTGGAATTTCCAGCTCTGAGGGGATCTTTGGCCCCGGAGCCAGGAATCAAGGAACAGAAAGACTGCCTTCCAACCTCGTGATGGATGCTCAGGAAGCCATCTTGCAGGTAAGAGCCTGTCCTGACACACCCGCCGGTTAGAAGTGGTCAAAACGGGGCTGTAATGTGGCAGGTGTGAAAGAAAAACTCTAATCCACCTCTAGGCATCAGGCTAGACCTCACAGGGCAAAGCCATTTTCAGGGCTTGATGAATACTTGGCTGTGAAGGTTTGGAGCTTATAGGACAGGCACAGACTGCTGTGCCAGCAGTGACAGCCAGCATTGGACAGATGTGGTGGGCAATGTGGGGTCCGGAAGAAAAGGTGATGAGAAGCTGCAGGGGGTCTGCATATCACAGCAGCAAGCCCTACATTCAGGGGGCCTCTCGAGTTGTCTGTCTCACCTCCCTGCCCAGCCATCCTGTCTCTTCTTCATGGTAGGGACTTTGTGTTATTCCCTGTAGCCACAGCAGTACCCAGCACAAAGCCTATACACAGGAGACATATTTGTAGAAGGACTAAACTGAAAGTAGCCAACAAAGAGGCCATACAGCTCAGGCGACATTCAGCTTTCCCACATTACCTTAAAAGAGTCAGTGTGGCCTTCTGGAGGTGGTCAGTAATAAAAGCAGCACCAGTGGTCACTGCAGTCATTTGGAGGAAATTTGGATTTCTGGGAAATCTGGGTACAGCTTCAGTTAGAACTATAACGTTCTTTCGTTTTGTTTTCCATGGCTGGCATGACCTAAAAACTAAGTGTTATATTTTTTTATCACATGGCTGAATGGATGGATGGATAGATAGAGTCAAAGAAAGATACAGAGAGAAAGAGACAGGCAGATAGCCTCTTTTACAATGTATCAGTTAAGATGCTTTTGGCTGCAAATAAGAAAAAATCTGGCTGAAAGTGGCATAAAATGAAATGGTGATTATCTCACAGAAGAAGTTTGGTGATAGGCTCTTCCGGATTGAATTTTGTGGCTCAGTGATATTGGCAAGAGCTCATCTTCTTTGTTTTTCTGTGTTAGGCGTCTCCTCTGACTTGAGTTGATCCACTCTGTCCCCTCGTGGTTGCAAGATGGCAGCAGCATCTCCAAGTGTCATATCCTCACAGAATAGTCTCCAGTGTAGGAAAAGAAACTGTTCCTTCTTGCATTTATGTCTATTTCTCAAGACCAAGAAAAGCTGTATCAGTCATGATAAAATAGATTATATGTTGTAGTAACAAATAAACCTCCAAATCTTAAGGGCTCAAGACAATAAAAGTACACCGCTTGCTTGTGCTCCATGTTTTACACAGATTTGCTAGCTCACTGTAAAGGACCCACGATGATGGAGGCTCTCATCTTAAGAAGAACTTCAGGGGGCTCCTGGGTAGCTCAGTTGGTTAAGTGGCCGACTTCAGCTCAGGTCATGATCTCACAGTTCGTGGGTTCGAGCCCCACATCAGGTCTGTGCTGACAGCTCGCAGCCTGGAGCCTGTTTCAGATTTTGTGTCTCCTTCTCTTTCTGACCCTCTCCCACTCCCACTCTGTGTGTCTCTCTCTCAAAAATAAATAAACATTAAAAAAAAAAGAGAGAGAGAAGAACTTCAGATGTTGCAGTGGCAGGGGAAGAGAAGGCCGGAAAGTCTGGCTCCTACTGTTAAATTTTTTGTCCTGAAATGATATGTGTAACTTCCTCCTAGATTTCATTGGCCAGAACTCTACCAAGGCCCTGTCTCACTTCAAGGAAATAGGGAAACCCAGTTTGCCACGTGTATCTAGAAATAGATGGGACCAGATATTAGTGAACATTAACTATGTCTTCCGAAGGCAGCTTTCCCCAGAAGTCCCAAGTCTTTTATAGCTCTTTGTCTAGAATTGGGTCACATGGTTATAGCTTCATGAAAACCTTATTCAGGGAGACTGGAATCACTGTCAACAACACTCTGCGGCAAAGAAACACGTGCACCTGGAAGTCAGGAATGGGGTTGATCTGGGTAGGCAAACAACCGTCCCCTCCGCTCGCTATAAATGGACTCATTTGGCAATATCTGTAGGTCAATTAAAGAGGATTTGCTTCTAGATTTCAAAAATAATGCCTCCATGAGGTAGCACCTTGCTCACTGACAATTCTTTAATCATCATAAGAGGGTCAGACCCAAACAGATCCTGCGACAAGTAGGGTTAAGGATCTCACCTTCGGCCTCCGACAGCTTTAAGAGATGGGAATGGTGGACTTCAGACAAAAAGAAGAACTTTTGTTTGCTAGTTTTCCCAGAAAATTTAATTCAAACATAAAAACAAACAAAAAGTCTTTGAAATAAGCCAATTAGTTATTTTACTCAGAGTTAATGAGGGACGATTGAATGAATTCTTTTAGTTTCTTCCTTCTCCCTTTCTTCTCTACCCATCTATCCAGCTCATAAAATAACACTACAGAAAGTGCCATTGCCCTATTTTGCCATGGTTTGGGGCCTCAGATGTTTGTGATTCTATGGCAGCATGGGGGCAGTTTAGTGAATGGCTGAAAGGGGAGGGGGAGAATTACAGCAGATGGTTGAAATTCCAGAAAAGTCAGTCGTAGCACCCCTGCTAAGACTGAAATTGCTCTATTTCTGGGTAGGTCCAAACCTGGAAGTTGTTTACCTATATAGCCTTCTTCTTGAAAGGAAAAGCAGAGGGTTGAGAAAGGAGTCCAAACCTATAGTGCTGACTTGATCCCAACCCCAAAACAGGCATGTAGGGGGTGTGTGTGTGTGTGTGTGTGTGTATGTGTGTGTGTGTGTGTGACATATGGCAATTTAAAACAGTTAAACATATGAAGAATGTTTTTCATTCACAGATGGTTAAAAAAAAGGCATTTATTTTTTCATGTAACACATTCTCAGGGGTTGGGAGCCAACTGCCTCCAGGGAGGGTCACAAATCCACTCAGTGCCCCAGACGACTCAGGTTTATGTTTGAAGGTCTGCTTCAGCTGAAAGTTGAGTAAAACTGTGTTTAAATCAGACATTCCCTGGTGGCTCTGGGGCCTTGGGGCACTGATTATTTCAACAAGGCTGTATGAAAAAGTCCGGTTCGGAGCATTTGCTTCAGATGGATTCACCTGTTCCAGGCAGGCAAAGGAACAAGATTTATCCACTGAGCTAAATCCTTCCCATGGCCCTTACTTGGCACCATTTCCCTGGCTATAGCTCTTCAGGAGGGGCTTCTGGGGCTGCGAAAAGAGGGATAGCAGTGGCTTTCCTATGGCAACTACATTCTCCTTTTCTCCAGTGAATAAAGTATTGCTACTTGCCAAGGTTTTCTCCTGCTGCTAGGAGAGCAAATTGTGACCCAGAGTGTCCAGTCAGGGCACCAGATCTCTGCACTCCTTGCAAAGGCAATTATTCCACTGGGGCTTCTGACAGAGGGAAATGAGAATTAATTAGGTCTCATTGTAAAATTAAGTAGCATAACTATATATTTTAAAATGAGTGCAATTATGCCTTATCTTCCAGTGTTGTAAATTCTTTGTAACTGTGCTTTATTATTACAAATTTTTTTTAGAATTCTAGAACTCAGGGGTCTTTAGAGATCACGTAATCAAGCTACTTCCTTTTTGTAAAGATGAGAACAAACCCAGAGCAGTTATATGACATATTAGAGCCCACAAGTCTCCACACTCAAAATCTAGTATTTTGTTGTTTGATTTGCATTTTGCTCAGAGATAAAGTCTAATGCAGGTGAAGATAGCAGGTGGTCAAAATGGCCTCTGAAAATCTCTTAGAAAGGCACTGTGCTGGAAACAAGCACATGTCTTCCACTGAGCCCAACACAGCCAAGTTTTCCTTCAGAGTAGATCTTTGTTTCTCACCTTGTGCACCAAATGAAGTAGTAGGTTGGGGCTTAGAGGCTATATTGTGTGGAAAATGGGTCTTTTAAGTCAAAGATCACAATCTGTAAAGACGCTCTCCAAAATGAGTGACGCCTACAATTGAGACCAGCTCATGGATGAAGAGTGTTCTTAGGCAACAAATCAAAGGGAACACTGTGATCTCTGAAATTTCCTCTCCATGACCTCTTACCTGCCTGGTACTTTACCCTGTGAAGTTTAACCTCCCTGAAATCTAAACTGTCTCCTCAACTTAGCCAAGCTGCTGGTGATTTGGGACTCCTCCATCTCTGGGCTGGAACCTGGAAAGTCTCTCCAGGCGTAGGCTGTGGCAACCATAGGCTCATCTTGGGGTTCTCCGGAGAACCAGAACCAACAGGATGTATGATATATATTATTTATTATAAAGAATTGGCTCAAGTGATTATGGAGGCTGACAATCCCAACATTTTGTAGTCGGCAAGCTGAAGACCCAGGAAAGCAGATGGTGTAATTCTAGTCTGAGATCCAAGAAGAGCCAGTGTTTCAGTTTGAGTCTGGAAATGGGGAAAAAATTATGTCCCACCCGTAAGGCAGTCAGGAAGAAGGAGTTCTTTCTTACTCATGGGAGCCTTTTTGTTCTATTCAGGCCTTTAACTGATTGCATGAGGCCCACCCACACCAGGGAGGGCAATCTGCTTAATCCAGTCTACTGAATACGGTTCCTACATTTACGCCACCCAGAAACACCCTCACAGACACATCCAGAGTAGTGTTTGACCAAATAGCTGGGTACCATGTGGCCCAGTCAAGTTCACACATAAAATTAACCGTCACAGCCGTTCGATCTGCTTTTGTCCAGTGTGCAAAAATTTTTGTTTCAAATATTTCTTCTGTTTGCTGTTGTTATTTAAGGTGAAAGGATACATTTAGTTTTATTTAACTCTGCCTTAACTGAAAGTAGAAGTGAGGCAGATGCATTATTATTTTAAAGGGCACTGTCACATTTCCTACCTTTGGCGTTTCCCATTTCATCTTCTGATCAGCAGTGGCTGCACACTCCCCTTTCCCTTCACCCTCCCATAGAATGTGTTGTCTGACTTCTAGATTATTGCTTGTCTCATGGAAAGAAATGGCATCTCTGTATACTTTAAATTTGCTTTTCTCTTGTAATGAGTGACACATCATTTTGATGTCTGTTTGGCATTTGTGTTTCTTTTTCTATAGGTTTTTCATGTTATTTGTTTATTTGTCTATGTTAGATTCTATCATCTTTCCTAGGGGTGCTTTTTATAGAGAAATTAGTGCTTTGTCTATATATGAGTTGCAACTATTTTTTTTCTTTTACTTTTCTTTTACTTTCTTTACTTTTTTTTCTTTTACTTTTGCATGGGGAAGTTTGTTTATTTTTAATGTGGCTGAATTTATCAATCTCTTTTGTTATGGATTCTGAATTTTCAGTCATAATTAGAAAGGCTTTCCTACACCAAGATTCTCCCACGTTTCCTTCTAGTATTTTTGCATTTCATTTTTCACATGTAAAGAATTAATCTTCATAAATAGTATAAAGTATGGATCCAATTTTATCGCTCAGCACATGACATTCAGTGGTCCCAATGTCTGGTGTAAAAAGTCAGTCTTTACCATATACTAAATTCTATATGTACGTGTATTTTATTCTTCTTCTATAATATCTGTTCTGTCCAAATGTCTTTTTATATGGCAACACCACCCTGTTTGAAAATTGGGACTTTTTATTAATATCTACTAGACCTGGTCTCTAAAAATCCCTACTCTGGCCAATTATTTTTCAGAGGTTTCCAGGTTATCTTGATTATTTGTTTTTCCATAGGAACTTTAAATTCAGCTCATTTATGTAGGTCCAGAAAATAACTGTTAGTACTTGTACTGAGATTATCTTAAATTTGTAGCTTAATTTAGGGAAAATTGAGATATTTATGATGAAAAGATTTTTGGTCAAGAATATTTTGTGTCCTTCATTTGTCAAAGGTCCAAGCAGATCCTGCTGGTGTTCTACCACTGCCCTCCCCAGTCAGGCCCAGCGGCCCGCTCTGCTGGACAGACATTAGGATTGTCTTTTACTTGAAGGCTAAATAACACAGAAAACCAGACCTAAAGGTGTTTTGGTGGGAATTCCACCTCTATCATTGTTAATAATGTGGAACATATAAGATCTCCCCATTGATAGATTATCCTAAACGACAGATCCACATGGCTCAGCAGATGTGGATGTCATTACTTTTTTTTTTTTGTCTTAGAATTATTTTTTTTAATTTTTTTCCATAATATTTTATTGTCAAATTGTTTTCCACATAACACCCAGTGCTCTTCCCCTTAAGTGCCCTCCACCATCACCAGCACCTCTTTTCCCCCCTCCCCCTTCCCCTTCAACTCTCAGTTCATTCTCAGCATTTAATAGTCTCTCAAGTTTTGCATCCCTCTCTCTCCCCATCTCTCTCTCCCTCCTCCGCTCCCCCTGGTTCTCCATTAGGTCTCTCTTGTTTTCCTGTTAGACCTATGAGTGCAAATATATGGTTTCTGTCCTTCTCTGCCTGGCTTACTTCGCTCAGCATGACACCCTCAAGGTCCATCCACTTTCCTACAAATGGCCATATGTCATTCCCTCTCATTGCCATGTAGTACTCCATCGTGAATATATACCACATCTTCTTGATCCATTCGTCAGGTGATGGACATTTTGGCTCCTTCCATGTTTTGGCTATTGTTGACATTGCTGCTATGAACATTGGGGTACATGTGCTCCTATGCATCAGCATTTCTGTCTCTCTTGGGTAAATCCCCAGCAATGCTATTGCTGAGTCATAAGGG
>NC_043705.1:79481877-79591682 GCF_006229205.1 Suricata suricatta | reverse complement strand
AGTTTTTTGAGGAACCTCCACACTGTTTTCCAGAGCGGTTGCACCAGTTTACATTGCCACCAACAGTGTAGGAGGGTGCCCATCTCTCCACACCCTCTCCAACATCTATAGTCTCTTGTTTGTTCATTTTAGCCACTCTGACTGGCGTGAAGTGGTATCTCAGTGTGGTTTTGATTCATTACTTTTGGATAAGACCTGCCCTATGGAAAATTATGAAGTGATCAACTTTTGGCAACTTCACTTTTCATATTTTTCATCATTTTCCCCAACACAGCATCCCCTTCCTCCCACAGCACAAATGCAGCTACCAATAATAGCCCCAGATTCCCTTCTTTTTTCCTTTTATCAAAACCCATCCTTGGAAAAGAATCTGACATCCGTCATTTACACCTTAGTATGAACTTCTTTCTAGCAGTGGAAAGAAAGAGTGTATTTATTTAAAAGGGTTTTGTGTACCTGGGAGCAACTGGAGGAGGCAGGAGCCTTCCAAGTGTCCCTGGAATATTACCAGATAGGTCTGTACCTTCAAAGGCCATACTCTCAGGCTTAAGAGGACCCTGCAGACCCCAGGAGATGCTCTTGTCATCTTCCTTCCCATGCTCTGAGAGGGATCCTGAGACGATACAATTGATTTCATTGTGACCACACATTACAGGGAGGCTGTCCAGAAGGAATACATTTCCTTTATCTGCCAGGCCTGCTAGCGTACGTCTGGGATCAGAGAACTCCTCTGAATGCCAGAAATGGTACGATTAGCAGCAAAAATATGAAGTGCATTACATGCAACTTCTCTTACAACACATGCAAAGTAATCAATCTTAACCTCTGGCAGCCACACCAGGGAGTCTGTCTTTCCCTTTTTATTTATTGACTTGCCCTTGGCCAGCCCTTAGCATATTTGTTTTTGTCGTTCCAAGGCTTTTGCTTAAAATTCAGCCATTCCCGTTTCCTTCCTGGGACATAGATGGCTCACCTGTCAGCTGCCTTCAGTATTAGTGACCAACACCCATACCATATTGTAAAATAAAGCCTGCTTTACTTTGATTTAGTGACATGAAGTCTTTTCGGCTCAGCCGTTCGGTGTTTTAATGAGCAGAAAGTCTCCCCTTTTGGACTCAGGCCCCTTGTGGCTCCAGTTGGAGGGTCTGAGGCCACAGCTCCTCGTGGGGCTGCCTTCCAGGGCGCCTGCCTTAGCTCGGACCTGGCAAGGAAGCCCGGATGCGTCTCAGGCTCCATGCTGCACTGCTACTGCTTTGGAATTGGAAACTTTGTGCCCGGCTCCAAACACTGCGTTTGAACAGTTGAAAAACCCAGAGCTTCACCCTCAGGAGTGAGGGGAGCCTTTGGAACAAATGTGAAAGGGATGTGAGCTCACTGAAGTTCCTGCATGTGAGGCGCTCGGAGTGGAGGACTGCACTTCATTTTTAAACACCTCGGCAGTTACTCGGCTTCAAGAACTAACTGCAGCGCACGGTATTAAAGGCCCCAATTCCCTCTGACATGCCTTCTTTTCTCTCAGCTTCAAAACTTAGAGCTGGAAATGAGACTCGGGAAGAGAGCGGGGAGGGTGCGCTGCCGGCCGCCGAGACGTTCTTGCCCCGTCCGTGTTCCGGCTACCCCTTCTCAGGCTCCCTCTCCCACCGGCTAGTCTCTCTCAGGCAGGCTCTCCAGTTTCATCTCAGGACTTTTTATTAGGGCTTCGGTGAGACTGCACATCACAAATCAGGTGTGCGAGGATTTATTTTTCTTTAACTTCGCTTAATTTTAGATTAAGCCCTGGCTCTCTGAGGTGGAGGAAATTTACTCTCCATTAATCTAAGGTCCTATCTTGCCTTTCTCCAGGGGGTGGCATCTGGGGGCCAGAGATTCCCAGCGGGTGCAGAGGGGCAGGTGGAAAGAGGTCAGGGGGAGGGGGCACTATTGGTGCTTGGAGCATCTCTCAGCCGAGTCTCTACTTAGAAGTCCATCTTCGGTCCTTTGCTCCTGTTCATCTGGAGCCCTGGGGTCACATGCCTCTCTCCACTGTTCAGTGCCATGCTTGATGTAGGAGCCATCATTTTGCTCTCTTCATGCCATGTGCCGTGCTGAGGTCTGCACATCTCTGCAAGACCATCACAGGTCCTGCCCCGTCTGCTTAGATTCACCGCACTGCCCTTTCATTCCTCCAGGAAAGGGCACAGGTGCTCTCTGGTCTCAGATTTGGGAAAGCACCTTCCTTCTCCTGCTCCCACGGGGCCTAGCCCAGGAGACGGGGGCAAAAGACCCTTGGGTCCAGGAGCCAACCCCATCTATATTCTATGGATTCCTTTCTGTCTCTCTTCCATTTTCTCCAGCTCAGGGAATTTTTTTTGGTCTGAGGAGTTACAGGTAAAGAGAAATACATGTCTACATTTTCTCCCTCAAATCTATAGCTTTCAAACTTTTTGTCACTTCCTCTCCTTAGGACACACAAGAGCCCAGGCTTTTGGATGACAAAAGCCAGGAATGTGATTTTGATTTCCACTTTGTATAGCATCCTTTCCTTGGAGCAATGAGCATAAAATGGCCCAGCTGCTTGAATGGGTACAAAACACGTTGATTAAAGTTTCAAAAGTATCATTCTGCCACAAGGATAAAATAGCTTAATAAACAAAAATCTCTCAGAGGGTCCCTCTGATGAAGCTCCTAATGACTGCTTCCTAAGGGGCAAAGCATAGCAGTGTGTTGGGAGGAAGGCCCTGGGCAAACTCAATGAATTTTGGCACTAGTTTTCCAAATGTGACTGCTTTTTGGCACACTAACGTTTGTTGCTGCTTTCTGAAATGGTTGTGTTCTAATGTCCTAGCTTAAGCAAAGGACTGCAGACACTCTCTAAGATTATATTACCAATATGGTGATGAACACCAGGACTCTTTCTAGCACGTTCTGTCTTGTTCCCTGCCTGCCCTTGCTCCTGGTATATCCTGAGGTCAAAATGTATATGAAAGTGGAGAACGTGTCCCTCAGTAAGATTCTGCTCTCTTTTCTCTAACATTTCTTCTAAGTATTTTCCTTTAAATTTTTCCCATTTTTGAATTCAATAGTTTCTTTAATATGTGAGCAAATTTGTAACAGATACTCTTTTTTTACATGCTTAATTTTTCAGCATATTGTCAGCTAAGCTTCAAGTAAATGGAACTCACTTAGACTGTCTTTTTAAATTATGAGCCCTTTTACATATTTTGGCATTAAGGATCCCATTTTAAAAGGAATATTTATTTTTATTGATTGTACCAATTGGAAATTTTTAAAAAACTATTAAAAAATTTAAATAGCCTAAGTTAAGTAATGTAAAAACAAAGTTATTTTGAAATTCCTAAAGGGAGTGCAGGAAAAATCACTGTTGAGCTCAATATTCAGTGGTATGCATATAAAGACATAAGTCCACACATTACAGAAACACCTAGAAAGTGCAGATAGACTCAAGAGTGGGATAATATAGAGATGAGAAGTGGGTGGGTCTCGGAGGAAAAGGAGAATAGTGCCTCATAGGGAATAAAAGGGTAAATTAGCATATAGGGGCTGCCTGCTGAGTGCCCGGTACTTCTCAAGCCTGTGATGTAAACACGATTGCTTCCACTTTGCAGAGATGGAAATCAAGGCTCAGTAGGGTTAGGTAGCTTGCCCAAGGTTATGTGTCCATCCAGCAACAGAGTTTGGCTTTAAACCAAAGTCTGTGGGACTTCATGACATCCTCTTCACAACCGCCGACCACCAGCCATGGTCAGTCTAGGGCCCTCAGAGAGGCAACAGAGATGTTTGGACCTACCCACCTTGGGTGTTTTATTCCTGGAAATCCGTGCCAAAGGATTAGCTAGAAGGAATACAGTAAAAGGAGATCACCAACTATGTGTCCTTTACCATATCCATTTCACACACTGAAACAAGGTTGGCTACAACAAATTTTTGTTTGAAGATACTGACTTGATCAGTGCCATCTTTTAAGATATGATCCAGATCTCTGGCAAGAACTACACTATTTTTGCAACCCATTGAGTGGTGACAGGGGTTCACTTCACACCATCCCAAATTTCCCATGAGACCTAACAAAAGCCTGCAGCTTGGGAACACGTGGGAAAGCGCAATATGCTACTCACAAAGTAGAAGTCATATGTCGCCGATGCATGGTAGGGTAATAAACTATGTGTGTAGTATAGGTGGAATGGGGCTGGGCGGAGCGGCCAAGAATTAGTTCTCGTATAGAGGGAGTATTGTGACCTTAGACAGCAGGCAGTACTGCATTTCTCACGACAGATTCACTTCCGATGCTCAATCTAGCAATTTGTGGTCTAAATGCTTCTGTTGCTTTATCCTCAGCACAGAACTGGACTCCAGGCATTTTCCTTTTAAAATAAGTTTTTACAAGTGTCAATCATTAATCACTTGATGATACCTTTGGTCCCTCAGAAAGAAAGAAAATCTACTTAAGTCTGATTTTTCTTGAAGATCTAATCTTCTGCATAAAATGCTTGATGAAATATACAACCCTTGTACAACTAATGTCTTAATGACTGACTTGGGATTTCTTTTTTACTCTTACATTTAAGAAACAACCAAAAAAAATTGGATGATCCATGTCTAAATCAAATAGGACCAGTTTCCTTTAATTTTTATTTTTTCTTATTTTAGGAGAATTTCCTTTCTCCTTTTAAATTAATCTGTATGTTGATTTCAAAATGTGAACATTGAAAGAGAAAAGTGTTTAAGGATGGTTATTCTCTAGATATGGCACCAAGAACTAGTAAACCTAGTAATATATGGTTATCCCATTGCTCATCCACTGACAGTAAAAACCATCTTAGGATGAGTTTGTCCTTCTCCAAGGACATTTACTCTTTAAAGACACAAGGAAAAAATCAAATATACCAGAAACACTGGAAAGTTCTAGGTAATCATTTTATTTCTAACTTAAATAAAATTCAATGCTTTAATGCAATAGCTTATATGAGCCCAGAGTTATCCAGAGACAGTGTCAGGTAGAAGGAAAAACCTGGAATCTTGCATCAGAAGGTTCCCAGGCCTAGAACCGCTGCTTGCTAACCAGGTGATCCCCACCAAGTCACGTGGTCTCACCGAGCCTGATTTCTTAATTCATAAAATCTGACATTATTAAGCCTCTGATCTCATGGGATCAAATGAGGTAGTATTTGACAGTGTTTTCTATACTCTGATGGTATATCTCACATGGTATACACTTACAACAGTGCACTTTTATTGCATGTTTCTTTGGCATCACAGGGAATTTCATCCACATTATGAGTTAAGCAAGCTTTCATATGTCTGGGCATGAAAGAACCATTGCGGACATTTTTTTAAGAGAAATAAATGTGAATCAATTTCTGATCAAATAATACCCCCCGCCCCCATACACACACTTTTCTTTTTAAATAGAACTACTTGTTAGCTGGGGAGTCACCTATTTAATTCTGCTCAGTGCTACTTGGAGTACAGGGCCCTTCCATGCAGGAACTGTAAGGGACTCACTATTCCATGAGTTTGTTGACAGTAGGGACCATCTCTGCAAATCTAGCGCACAGCACAGTGTTTGGCACAGAGAGGACTCAGTGAGTGTTGGTTGAACTCAACTGTCGAACACAATGGAATGAGGATGACAATGTGTATTGTTTGGCAACCCTCTGGGGCTTCTCGGGTGTAATCTGAAACTGGCCTCTGTACTCAAAGGGCAAGGAGAGGCTGAAGAAAGAGGCAGGCCTCTTCGGGTTGGTAGGTGGCAATTTTCATAAGCAAAGGGAACTTACACACAGGCTTGTCTTGGGTAGGAGTAAGATGACTAAATTCTTGCACCTGCCTGTCAAATCTGAACGTGTACAGACACCTTAACCTGGTTCAGTCATGTATACTATGCAGGTGTTCTCAACACCACATCACTATCTCAAAGCTATGTCCTTAGAGCAGTCTCTGGGAGTGGCAAAGGCCATTCCAAGGACAGGGAAGGGGAAGAGGAGCCTTGGACTGCCTTCAGTCAGCTCATGGGTCAACCAGCAGTCATGTCTTTTCAGCGACCTTCCTCAACACTGTGACACCATAGTAAAGTGAGGGGGTAGGCCAGGAGCTGACAAGTATGAACAGAGACTGCCCGTCTGGAGATAGCAGCGGTCACCCACGGCAACAAGGCCAGTGGTGGAGGCGTGTCTGTCATTTGTGTGTAAAAGCAGAGTAAAATTCTCCCTCTGTGAGGTTGTGTATACTTTTTTATTTGTGTAAATGTATATATAAATAGATGATGGGAATTTTGATGGCTAGCTACACATGCAGGTCCATTTAAGTGATATTAAGTGACATAAAATCTGTTTATTAAAATCAATCAAGACCTCTTCCTTTCTCTAGTTGTGAACATTTAACTACTTCGTCTTTTAATTCTGACCTTCCAGTTTGGCTTTTCAATCAGAATCTAATTTTACTTATTTTATCATCTTATTAGAGCTTATAAATATATTTTTAAAAAGAAACAAGTTATAGATGAAGAACAAAGTCAGTCTGTTTGTAAATATATTCCTGTGTTTCATTTCACTCAGATGCCTCCCTGGTCTGAATTAGGCTATCATGGGGCTAAACACTGAGCTTAGCGTTGATTTCATGGGGGAAGAGCCAAGTAGTCCATTTTAATTACTTGTTGCCATATCCTTAAACAATGCACCAAGCGTGGAAATGTTCAAAATATCTTTCCTTCTGTCTGATTTCACTTTAGTCAATCCAAATTTGGCATCACTGCTTTCTGAAATATTTTTGATTTTAGAGCAGTTGGTGATTTTAATAATTTAGTATAGAGGAGAGAATGAAGAGGAAGAGATTGGAACTTAAAGCACAATGGCAAAAAAAGTTAATTTAAAGTGATGTTTGGTTAAAAAAAAAACAAACGGTTCCCTTTGCAATGCTGTTGTGTAATTGAACGGATTAAGGGAACTGACGGGAACTTCACGGGTGTCTCAGTGGAGGTCTCTGAGGTCAGCCCTCGGCTCTGGTGCCTCACGTTAAACAAGTTTGTCAATTTTCCATCAGATTGATTTTTCTCACAGGTCTGAAGGCCTTGTCTTATTTCGCCTTATTTCCACAGGGGTTCTTAGCATTGCAAACTTCCATTTACTTTTCTTTCAAATTGTGAAGAGTGGTTTTATCTCTGAGACATCGTCAAAGAAGAAACTTCTGGAATCAGAACACCCTGTTTAATAGGTGGACCATGTTGGTTGTCTGCCATTTTCTTTCATTATTTGTTTTCTATTGGAATAAATTACCCTTTAAGGATAATCATGTTTATCTAGTTGACCTGGAGTTGTCTTTTGCATTTGATTTATTTCAAATATTAACTTACAACACAAGTTTTGGAAACTATCAGATAAGTTCCCCTTTCAAGACAAGTTGTTAAGTGACGAGGGGGAGATTCCAGATAGACCCTTGGGAAATACAGAAACTTGCCAATATTTAAGGGCTGATCTACCTGGCCCAATGGCATCTGCAAGACTCAAGCACTGAGTAAAGAAGCTATTTCTTGGCTCTTAATTTTTAGTTCCTTTGTGATAAATATTGGATCTCTCAGGGTTTCTTTTTTTCATTTTTTTAAAGTCGTGTTCTGTTAGTTCCAAAAAAGAAAAATCACTTTTACTCCAATTAAAAAAAAAGTTCCTTAAAATGACTTTTAGTCTCATGACTTCCTTTTGAGTTTTTTGGAAAGCATATAAGAAAAAAACCACATTTGCATAAGCAGAATCAATTATGTCTTTCATTGCTGTCCTTACACGTGCGACTATTTCTTATTTCAATAGGAAACCGCAAAAATATAGACATCGTACATTTCTGTTTTCTTAAACTTTCTAACATTGTCTTCTCATACATGGTCTCATTCGCTCCTCCCAACCTGCTGTGAACTAAGAAGAATGGGTATTGCCAACCCCCATTCACAGATGGCATGAGTATGTCCTCCCCTAAGACATATCAATAAATGCAGAGTTGGATCTAGAACTCAGGTCTTCAGACTCTTCAGCCTATGCCCCTTCTACTGCATCCTGCTGCTTGAAGGAGCTTATCAAAGACTGTGGATCCTTCAAATTGATTTCCTGGCAATTTTTTTTTAAATGGAAATGGTTTCTTCATCCTCAACACTACAATCATTTTATCACATTAATGGGGAAATTTTTCTCATTTCCAGACTTTTGACAAATAGTTACCACTGAATAAATGAACCCTGCCCTGTCTCTTATCTAGTAATTTATTAGCTGTTTATTAATACCTAGGACCAATCTTAGAAAGAAGCAAAACAGGTGTCCATAATATCTGAAATTCCCCTATTATAATATTAATTTCTTCACCTACTTTTGTTCTCATCAAAAATGCAAATAATTCTCTGAGGATCATGAAATGTAGATTGAAATTATACTGTATGCTGGTCTTTGTGGCTATAGATATGAGTGATAATGATATGTACTGAACTCTTAGTCCCACCAGGCATGGTGCTGAGCACCTGCTGTATACATCACTGAACTATAAAACAACCCTATGAGTAGGTTCTGTGGTCATCCTCATCTTACAGCTTTGGAAATTGAGACTTAGGTTTGAAAGTTTGTCCAAGTCTCACCACTAAGTAAAGAGGTAAGGTCAGGATTTTTAACACTGTCAGATTGGCTCCCAAGTCTTTGCTTTTAATAATCATGCTTTAGGAATCAAGTTTCCTACCTGTGAGAAACTCGTGGTCTAGTAAGAGTGGTGACTATGGTGTAGTGGGAGCAGAAACTGTGGGACCACAGAGGAAGGAGTGCCTCACTTTGCCTGTAACAGAGAAGGCTTTCCAGAGAGGAAGACTGGGGCTTGGGGCCTGAAGGATGGGTAGCATTTTCCCCCATGGGAGAGGAGAGAGGTGGAGAGGGCATTCCAGGCAGAGGGAACAGCCAAGACAAAATAGAGGAACACAAAATATGTGGTGTGCTTGGGAACTGCAAGTAATTTGGTATCATTGGAGCAGAGATATTTAGGAGTGGTAGCACTAACAGAAAATAGGTTGAATAGCTGCAGGTAAATGCCAAATTACAAAGGAGCTAGGATGTTCTGTGCTGGATTTTTAGAATTTTTCTTTTGGAGCATAAGGATCCATAAAATATTTTTAGTGAGTATGATTGAATTTGTGGTAAGGAAATAGAGTATGGAGCAAGGATACCATTTATTAGACTGTTGTAATACCCTAGAAAACACAGGACTGGCTATAGTAGTTATCTAATATATATTGTTTTTAGCTACCAAACTTAGTAGCTTAAGGCAATAAACATTGGGATGCCTGGGTAGCTCAGTCGGTTAAGCATCCAACTTCAGCTCGGGTCATGATCTCACGGTTCGTGGGTTCGAGCTCCACGTCAGGCCCTGTGCTGACAGCTCATAGCCTGGAGCCTGTTTCAGATTCTGTGTCTCCTTCTCTTTCTGACCCTCCCCTGCTTGCGCTGTCTCTCTCTGTCTCTCAAAAATAAATAAAAAAACATTAAAAATTTTTTAAAAAGATAACTTCAATATTAAAAAAACAATAAACATTTATTATTTTACAGTTTCTATGAGTCAAGAATCCAGGGATGGATCTCTGGGTGTTTCTGACAGGGCCTCTCACAGGGCACAATCAAGGTGTCAGCTAGGACTGTAGTCTTCTCAAGGCTTGACTGAAGGAGAGTCCATGCTAGGCTCACTCACAGGACTGTGGGGAGGTCTCAGCCCACTTCCAAGCTCACATATGTGGCTGCGGCAGGCCTCAGATTCTCATTGGTTGTTGGCTAAGATACCAGTTCCTTCCCACATGAGCCTCTCCACAGAGCTACATACAGCATGACAGCTTGTTTCCCCTTAGAGCAAGGGCTCTGAGAAACAGAGAGTGTGAACAAAGGAGAGAAAGGATGCGGGAGCAAGAGAGGGCAAGCAACACAAATGCCAGAGGCTTTTGGGGAACCTAACCTCACCATTAATATCCTGTAACTTTTGTTACATTCTGTTAGAAGCAAGTTGCCGGATCCAGCCTACTTCAGGAGAGGAAATTACACAAGGGCATGAATACCAAGAGGCAGGGTCAGGATCAGTGGCTGCCATTTTGGGGCTGCTTCCCATTCCAGCTTTTTAGAATGTTGATTTTGAATGGCTTATGGGGCCTTAAAATGCTGATGTCAATTGGGTGTTGAAAATTGAGGTTTAAAGTTGAGAAGGAAAGTTGGATCAAACTATAAATGCGTGTGAAGCAGATTTTTTTTAGATGGCTCTATGGCAGCTGTGTTTGAATATGGGGCACACCAGAGATACATTCTCATTTACTTAGTAAATATTCAGGCACCCTCTGGTTGTAAGATGCTATGGCAGGCCTTCAGGTAATAATTTGGTGTAATGTTCTTCTCTTTCTTAATGGGACTCATCCCCTTGTGATCTTGTAGTAATTAAAGATGTTATAATGGCATGAAAATTTGAGGTTGCAAGCCCACATACCCTCCTGTAAGTGTTCCATATTTTCACCATAAGTATCTTTGCTGTAGACATCTTTGCTGCAAGCATTTTCACCGCACACATTTTCGCCGCATAACTAAGTGGCCATAAGGCAATTTTGCTGTAAAAAGATGAAAAAATAACTGGTTGACAGTTTGGTTTGACAGTTTGGTTTCATCAAGTGGTTGACAGTTTGGTTCCATTTCTCCACTGACACAGTACTCCCATTTTCTATTATATAAATCTCAGCCCTCATGATGGTCTATACAATGGTGCAGAGTTTTGATCCCATGCTTTCCATAGAACTTTGGAATATGCACCAATGGACATGTGACAATATGCCAAGAACAAAGAGAGTGGAGAGAGCTTTCAACATGCAATACAAAGGTCAGTTACACATATATATCCTAATATTTGGAAACTGACACCTCTCTCAATGAAGGAAGAAATTTGAGTAAAAATAGAAAAAGTGCAATGTTGAGCAAGATGAATCAACAACCAAAAAAAGTATAATATTATGAATGAAAGAGAAGACAAATGCTTAGATACAATTCTCAAAATAAAATCAGTTATTTGAACAGTATTGCCATGAATCTACACACATTTTAAATGCAATCAAGTAATTTTATTTTGCAATAGTTTTTTAAATGTTATTCATTTTTCATGTTTCATTATATCCCGTTAATGAATGTCTCCCTTTTATTTTTTGTGATTTTATTTTACAGCACAATTGCCTTGCAGCCGATTAGTTATGTGGCAAAAATTCTTCCGGTGAAAATGCTTGGAGCAAAGATGCTTACGCAAAACTACTTAGAACTCCTCTTATAGTATTGCCTAAACATGGCCAGAGGGATGGCTGGGCCCTGGGAATGATGACCTTGGCACATGAAGCAGCTCGTATAACCAGCCCACATGAAGGGCCAGGCTAAGGAAAGGCAATGCTCAGATACAACTGAACTATACCATGTGCAAGCTGATTTAAACAAGCCACCTGGAATGCAAAACTGACTAGGAGATGGAGGCCAAACCCACTGCTGCCTTCATTTCAGTGAACTTGGAATAAATTATTTTCCAAAAACCACAATTAGAGTGTGGCAGAGTTCACAGTCTGCAAGCCCAAATACCACTGATAAGTGCATTTTCTGCTTGTCTTTACTCAAAGTGGATTTTATATCCTTAAAAAATGATCATTTAAGGCCATTTTCTAGGTAGTTTAAGCAGGTTAAATCTGATTATAACAGACATCATTACAATAACAGCTTAAATAACAGGCTTAATGCCCAAATGATGACATACTTCTTATAAACAATATTCAATATTCAAAGCAATTATTGTGTTAAAGTTTGTTGAAATTGGATTTTACTTATATCCAGATAATTAAGACAAGTCAGTAGTCTTCCTGAAATCTCCAGATAATTGCTTCACTTACCCACTTGGGGTATATGCGAAAACCTGAATCCCTAGGCAACTTCAGAAAGAGTCCCCCATGTCTCAGAGAAGTTGTAAGTACCTCACACTTTGGTACAGGATCCAGTTCATTATTCAAGAAGGAAAGTACAGCAATCCTGAGATAATTAAACGCCTAGTCTGTCAACACTCAACGTGATACATTAACACAGGAGAAAATACATGAATTACAACTTTCTGGAGAGATGATGACTAAAGCTGTACACAACCAAGCTTTGTGGAAAAAATATTGCTAGAGCCAGGGAGGTAATACCACTGTTCTACCCAAATATGATTCAGGTCCTTCCATGTTGCTAATTTAATTTCTATTCTGTTAAGTTCGTCTTCATTTCCCTACTCAAGACTGCTGCATTGTGCGGCTTGGAATGGCTCCAGTTGGGAAGTAGACGCCCTCTCTGTGGAGTGCTCTTCTCCACCATGACTTCTTCTTTGGTTTCATGGAACCATCCAGTTGTCTAGCCTACCTTTTTCTAATCTTTACTTCTCTTTCTTCATGTACCTCTTTATCTAACTTGACTTGCAATGTGTCGATAGTTGAGGTTATTGTTAGGACCAGTGTTCTGAATCATTCATGTCTCACAAAAATCTAGAAAACAGTTAAAGCTAGTGCCCCATGGGTCTCCACATATTTACAACACTAGTATATTTGGAATATTGAACTGAGAACATTATCTGACTTGATATATGAGTATCATAATTATTCTTTATATTTTAAAAGCATTTAAAATTTTTTCTAAGTCCTCAATTGTATATATACATAATATGTATATTTAAATATATATTAAAATTTAATTATAAAGATTTTGTATATTAAATATATATTTAAAACATATACAATAAATGTATATTTAAATGTTCATTGATACACAAGGCAAGTATTACTGAGTTTATATTTTAAATGAAGAGATGGTCACAGAAAGCTGAGTCATTTATCTAAGTTTAGACACATTTAGTGACAGGACTGCGATGATATATTATTCCTTTCCAAGGAAACTGGTAAAAATAAATTCACAATACCTCTCCTCCCTGTTTTCATCAGTCAGAGCAGCAAGCATAAACCCCATAGTGAGTGGATTCTCAACAAACTCAGATCTTCACATCCTGCTGAACCGCTCTATCCCCTTGCTCCTGACCCAGCTCCCCAGTCCCCATCCGTTACCAACAAAGCTTCTACTTTGCGGTCTGGAATTGCCATATTCCAACCCACCCTTTGTCTCCCTCTGCCCCCAGGTATATAATCATTTCTCAGGGTGCTTTCATTAACTCTCTTCTCAAGGGGGATCTTCCCCAAGGATTTTGTATCCCCTCACCCCTTTCAAGATCTGACTATTAATTATCTCCCATCTAGTACACCTCAAGGCTAGCAGGAAGTGCTCTCTGCTTCCTGCTCCTACACCTTGACTATGATTCCCTGACCTTCTTTCCCTCCATGCCAGTTCTATTGTGAGTGATACCACTCAGCACTATCACTCTATTCTTTTTCCAACTGCTCTGCTAACCGATGGGTTCCTTCACTTTGTCTTTCTTCAATTTTTTTGAGCCCGCTTAGACTCCTTGATATATCTTTTCAAAACTAACATTCTCTCAAGTACCCCCAACTCTCTAGTACCTCTGTGGCTTCCTTCATAATGCCTTTCCTGGCCCTCTGAGCCCATAGATACTGTTCACTGCTTCTGTATCAGTTAGCATCGCTGCTGTTATAACTACCACCACGACAGCAACCCCCAACCACCAGCGTTTCACTGACTAGTCCCTGTACTGCTGCCACCACCCGTCATTTATAGGTGGATACTCTGTGCCTGCTCTGTGCTAAGTTCTTCTTATGAATTATCTTTTCAAATGTTCACAACAACCCTATGAGGTAGGTAGTATTATCCCTATATTATAAATAGTCTGAGATTTAGTAAGACTTACTACCTGTAGTACTTAGTATGCACTTACATGAATTTTTAATATAGTGACCCACACTCAAAAGCTCGGTGTGTTGTCATCAATGAAGGTGACTTAAATGTTCAATAAAGGGCAACTCATTTGTAGGAGGATCAATTATATACCAGGTCTATACTAGACCCTGGAGAAACAATATAAGCAAAACAAATAATTGTTCCTACAAAATTTATGGTATCCTGGTAAAGACAGATAATTAGGCATCCAGTTGCAATCAAGCAGCACATATTTTGGGGGCTAGGACAAGAGTACAAATAAAAGCCCACATACCATATGCCTAAATATTTAAATCTAATAAGCTGTCAAAATATGTTCTATTCCCTTTCCTTGACAAATATATTTCATAGAGACAAAATTGAAAAATATAGGTAAAATTATAGCCTTTATATGATCTAAAGTTGGCAAAATGTCAAAAATGACTGAATTAATTGTTATTGCATATGTCTGGGTGTTCTCTTGATGAGCTGAAGGTGTTTGAATGAATAATAAAATAAAGATATACATAATTCATAAACTATCATATATTTATTTCATGAAAGTTTTTCCCTCATTTTAACAAAATTACTAATTGAGATGTTTTAGTTAACATTTTTCATATAGTTTGTGTTCTATTAAAGAGTAATGTCTAAATATCTTAAAATGTTAATATATATTATTAACTTACATAAAAATTTGAAAATTTTATTTTTATTAAAATGCAAATGAAAGTTAACCTTTAAAAATGTTAACCTGCTTTATATTTTCAAAATAATTTTTCTTTTAACAGAAGGTAGTATCATGATTGCCAGGGTCTGGAAAGGGGAGAAGTGGGGGAGTTATTTTTGAAAGGGCATAGAGGTTCTGCTTTGCAAGATGAAAACGTTCTCAAGATCTGTTGTACAACCAGAGGCATACAGTAACACTACTATACACTTAAAAATGACTAAGATTTTAAATTTTACGTGATGTGTTTTTATAATAAAAATATTTTTCTTTTAAAATATTGAAAATAACCTATTAAAATTAGAGGGCATAATATGAATTATGATAACTTATAATTTTAATAATTATAAAATAAACATCTGAAAGCTAGATTTTACAAATCAGTACCACAATGAGATACCACCTTATACCTGTTAGAATAGCTTAAATTAACAATTCAGGAAACAACGGATGTTGGCAAGGATAAGGAGAAAGGGAAACTCTCTTGCACTCTTGGTGGTAATACACACTGGTGCAGCCACTCAGGAAAACAGTGTGGAGGTTCCTCAAAAAATTAAATATAGAACTACCCTATGACCTAGCAATTGCACTAGTAGGAATTTATCCAAAGGACACAAAAATGCTGATTCAAGAGGGGCACATGCACCCCATTGTTTATAGCA
The DNA here is from genome assembly GCF_006229205.1 of Suricata suricatta. Classification (NCBI taxonomy): domain Eukaryota; kingdom Metazoa; phylum Chordata; class Mammalia; order Carnivora; family Herpestidae; genus Suricata; species Suricata suricatta. The sequence continues at coordinate 79,576,428 of NC_043705.1, read as the reverse complement.
GTGCTATCAACAATAACCAAATTATGAGAAAACTCCCAATGTCCATCAACTAATGAATGGTTTAAGAAGATGTGGTGTATGTGTGCGTATATATATCTATATATCTATATGTACGCACACACACACACACATATATACACATATACATATACATAAGTATATATACACACGGTGAAATACTACATGGCAATGAAAAAGAATGAAATCCTGCCATTTGCAACAATGTGGATGGAACTGGAGGGTATTATGCTAAGCGAAATAAGTCAGAGAAAGACAAATATGATATGACTTCACTCATATGTGGAATTTGAGAAACTTAGCAGAGGTTCGTAGGGGAAGGGAAGGAAAATAAGATAAAAACAGAGAGGGAGGCAAACCATAAGAGACTCTTAAAATACAGAGAACAAACTGAGGGTTGATGGGGAGAATTGGTGACGGAGATTCAGGAGGACATTTGTTGGGATGAGCACTGTATGTTATATGTATGTGATGAATTACTGGGTTCTACTCCTGAAGCCAAGACTGCCTTGTATGTTAACTAACTAAGAATAAAAAATAAAAATGAAAATAAAAAATAAAAGCTAGACTTTTATTTTAAGTTTTTAAACATAAATCTTATCATATATTCTTATTTTTTAGGAAACTATTTGCAACCCTACTCTTAAATTCCCACCTAGCTGCCAATGTAAAATATTAGTATCAGGCTTTATTCATATTACATATAGACCCATGTGTACATACAAATTTCAGAGTAATACACATCAGTAGCCATGTGTAACTGTTGTGAATGCCATGCTAATGTGTGCGCACCTTTGGAATCCCCAGTTGGAATATGAAGAGAAGGAAGCAAATGGACTCTTGGCACCAATGGGAAATAGTGCTTTGTTGTGTAAGAATCCATTGCATATAAGATTTGTGAGAGGACAAATTTGACAAGTTAATTTGTCATTTCTCTTACCTAAGTACTTCCACTGTTGAATTCCTCCTTGGTATTCTGAGGCAGAATCCATCCCCACCATCTCCCACCTGAACATAGACCGTCATGGAATTCAGATGCGGTCACCATTTGTTTTGAGGACCTAAGACAAGACACGTGCACAAATGCTTCCCTGGAGCTTAACGGTATTATTCAGGAGAAAAGATGTTTAAGAGTGCAGATAGCCAGCCATGTGCTAGCACTGAACTTTGGATTTCAAATGGCAGAAGGCCCACAGAACTACAAAGTCAATAAAGTTTAGCATCTCTTGGCTTCCTCCATGTCTGGAGCTCTTTTCTTCTTGCAGCTCTGGGAGTTTCACACTTTCCACTCACTACTCACTGTGGCTCCCTCTCTTGTGAAGGCCGTATGTTTTCTCCCTTTCCCATTACTTTCCCTTCACTCTCCTCACAATAGAATTTCTGCTACTTCTGGTACAAAACTGGTAGTTAACCTGTGATGTGTTCTTTCCTGAGAAGTGTAATAAACACCATTTTTTCTAGGAGTAGACAACATAAACAGGTTCCTTCCCAGATTACATTCTTGAATTTGGTTGATGTCTTCTGGATCCAGTGACTTTATCCCAAAGATCAACTTTATTAACCAGCAATTAGGTCATTGGAGCCTACAATGAGGGGACATAGTTTGGGAAAGATGGGTGTGCCTCGATATTTCTAAAACATCTGTTATAAAAATGCCACAATTGTGATTTCTATTTTCCCAATTCAAATCTTTTTAATTCACTTAACTAATTCTATTCCACTTTTGCATTATAGTGAGTCCAATGTAATCTCCTTTTCAAAGGTCAAGTGCTATTACTTTTCATCTCCCTTAAGGAAGCTCCCTGTGTTATATATCTCTTCGTACTTAACAGTTGGTCCTTCAGAAGTGTGAGGAAGTCAGGACACTGGCTGGGTGTCTGATCCTACTCTACATTCTGATTAATGAATTTAATCAATTACACTTTGGACAAGCCCAGACCATCACAAGTCACATGTTCTTTAAAGTCAGGCTTTTAATGGAACCCTACCTTCTATGCTAGTGACCTTACATGACAGCAATAGTAGCATTAGTGACTGTTGAAAATGCCATTTAAGGATAGCAAGAAAACCAAAACTCTTTATGAAAGGTAATGAAAGTTAATTTCCACAGACGCTTTTCAAAGCTAAATACTTAAGACACCTTACATTTTTCTCATAATTCTAAAAATAATTAGATCACAATGTGGATTAATTTCTTGTCACATTTAATTTTTAGACAAAAGCTGTTGTTCAGTTGAGCACCAAAAATAATAATAATAGTAATAATCCCCAAATGAAACAATTCAAACAATGTTTCTCCCTTTACTTCCCCCTGGCATTTTCCTCTAAGAAGATAAAAGCTAGGTCCCCTAGATTTTGGACTGCAGACCAAGATGGGATTTTTAGTTTGTTCCTCATGTCGTAAAAAAAAGTCTTTAACAATCAGATTGTGGATTAAGAAAGAAATCCTCACAGTAGCTCTTTACAATATTATAGATAATGGATCTGACTGTTCAAAGAATCTCGTTTTCAAGAGGCAAAAATGGAAAAATCGCACAGGTAGAGTCTTGGCAGCCACAATGAGCTCTTGACCCAGAACTCCCTGATTGCTAAGATCTTGAACTCTACATTTAGAAAGATCAGGGTTCTGCTGCCAGCATCACCATTCACTCTCTGATGACATCCAATAATTACTATCATCTCTCTGAACCTTGGTTTCTTCATCTATAAACTTGAGACCCTAATACCTAATCATCAGGTGAGCATCAAACGAGACAATAAGTAGAGAGCACTTAGCACAGGTTCAGGGCACTGAAGAAAATGACTTTGAGGAAGCCAGCTTGACTTTCAGGATGTTACAAAATATTGTTTTCTTGGTATCAAATTAAGACTTATGAGTAATGAAATGGCTTTGACATAGAGGAAGTATCAGACTTGCAGGGGACTATCTAAATCCCAGGCTGAGAGGTCACAGGCACTTCAGATTTAACCATGTGATGACAATCTTTGTGAGTCTCTCCTTCTCTATTTCCCAGAAACTCTGTGACTCTTGAACCCCTAGCCACCTGGCCTCTCACCTGTTGTGCAGAAGCTCAAGAACAGGGCTTGGGTCAGAGGTGACAGTAGGAAAGGCTTCGTGGGCAGCTGGAGGCACCTGCTTCCTCAGGGACACCTGAGGAAACATTCAACAGCTTGAACTCGGCAGTGCACAGCTGGGGAGACCAGGCCGAGCGGGTGGGTGGCATCTGTTAAGGAAGACCAGCCTCACTCACTGGCTAAAGTACTCTCTAAGCAGCTGAGATGGAGGCAAGCTAGTGGTGCAGCTGGAATTCCAGGCCCCTTCAGCCTACACAGAAGACAGGATTTCTGTATACCACTCTGCCACCACCACCTTATCTGGCACTTTATTTAAAAAAAAAATTTTTTTAATGTTTTATTTATTTTTGATACAGAGAGAGACAGAGCATGGGAGGGGGAGGGGCAGAGAGAGAAGGAGACACAGAATCTGAAGCAGGCTCCAGGCTCTGAACTAGCTGTCAGCACAGAGCCTGACCCGGGGCTCAAACCCACGAAGGTGAGATCTGACCTGAGCCGAAGCCAGAGGCTTAACCGACTGAGCCACCCAGGCACCCCTCTGACACTTTCTTTAACTCCCACTTGCTGGGTCACTCTTTTCCTCTTCAGCCACCAGACCCACCCAGTGGCCTCTCCAAGCCCATGCAAGGTAGTAATACATGGACTCTAGAGTCAGACTGCCAGAGTTCAGTCTCAGCTCTGCTACTCATTAGCATTGATAAGTTACTCAATCCTTTGATTCTCCCTTCACTCATCTGTAAGATGGGGTCGTTTAATATTATTTATTTCATGAGTGGTTGTTGAAGGTTAAATTGTATAATATAAACTTCTCAGTAAACACCAGCTTCTATAATCTTTTAAGAAATAGTTACTTCCTGAGTATCTAGTGTGGGTGCAAGGCAGGTGAGAACAGTAGGAAATTCAGTGGAGAAGAAAGCCATTCTGCTGACTGTCCTCTAGAACGGAACATACATCAATAAATAATCATACAAGGACAATGGGGATGTGAAGAAAAGATACATGGTGTGATGAAAATATATAATGAAGGACTGAAAAAGGCTTCCCTGTGAAGAGAGCATTGTCAGCTTCTCCCCAGCCCTGTCTCCCTGCCCGCTGCCTGGGCCCCACCAGCACTTCAGGATGTGTCTGCCTTCCCACTTCACAGTGATCTCTGTCCTACCTGCCCCTTGGCCCTGGCTTTGCTCATGAAGGAACCAAACGGTATTTAGGTGTGTGTTAACACAGGAGGGAGTCCTGGTCCAACGTCAACTGTGCCAGAGATTTTGTCTGCTCTGGGAAGGGTCCCTCAGTGGCAGGCATGTCTATACATTTAGAGTGAAATGTGTGGCTATTTTGGAAAACTGATTTGAAGACTCCCTAATAGGAGATGTAAACTATGAGAGATTTAAACATTCAGGTCCACCTATGTTAAGTAGACAAGAAAATGGAAGGATTCTTCAGGTGACAATCAAGATCTGTGACACGTCACACTTTGTTTACTGTTCCCTAGACCTGTCACAACTGCACGTTCTCCAACCTGACCTCCTGCTCTCTGTATAGACCAGACTGCCTTGCATCCTGTCTGTAGACCCCCATAACACTCTTTCCCAAAAGCAAAATTGACCACTCCACCTCCTACAACAGCTACTGGCCCTCTACGTGTCTGGCTGTCTCACCAGCCCGGGGGCTGATCAGGACCAGGGGGTATCTCGGCACAGTGCCTGCCTGGCACATAGTGGCTCTCAATTAATTCCTGTAAAATGACTTGACTCCCTTCGGCCATCCCTGCAGCTCCAATACCATGTAAAGTAGCACCTGAGTTTTTATCAAAGTCAATAGTATTTAGGAAGAAAACACTTCTATTTTATCACCTCCTTATTACATGTTGCCTTCCAAATCTTTAATTCTTTTACATGTCTTCCTTATTCTAAATCCTACCTTCAATTTGAACTCAGAACATATTCTTAGTACTTTGCAATATTTAATAATAATACATTCTGTTATATATTTTTTTGCCCAAAAACGATCCTCAAATATGTACCTAGATAGAGGCATAGCACAGCCCCACAGATATTTATAATGTTTGACTCACTCCAGAATGATTGCTGAGACTTTTGCGGGGTCAGCCATCTGGCCTCGGTACTGTAGGCTGTCGGGTGTCTCACTGCGGTGTCTCCCTACCTTCCATCCCCTCATTCAGTTGGGTGACAGCTTGCTTCCATGGTCAAATCCAGCTCCCACCTCCTTGAGTCCTTCTCCCACACAAGTCAATCTCTGAGTAGTTAGAGTGGACATAGCTGAGGCAGTGGCCACATGTCAGAGGTGGAGGGTGCACAGGGGAGGAGGAGGAAAAGGGGGAGCTCCCAGCTGCATGACTGTCAGGGCTTCTGGTGGGGGAATCTGATGGAGTCAGGAGGTGAGAGGAGGACCAGCTGCTTAGCAGCTATTTATAAGACTGTCATATGGGGAAGTGTGTCTGGCCAGCAGAAGCAAAGGGGGGTGGCGGACTGAACTGGCTCCTTATTTAGCTTTATGACACACACGCAGCCCAACTGTGAGAACCCACTCTGTGTGGAGACACCTGGTCAAATCTGCCACTGCCAGACGGTGGGAAAGAACATTGACATTTCTCAATGGGACTGAAAAATGGTAGGGCAATTGAATTTTCAGCAAGAACAATAAACTTTTTTCTGTTTTCTTTTCCTTCCTTGCACAATCTCTTGAGCCTCCCATCAGATGGACTGGTGTTATCCCCAACCCCCCAGCACCCGGGAGTCTAGGCCCCCAGCCTGATAGTAAATGCAGTGCTAGTCAGGAAAGAATGGAAGCGGAGTTTGACTCTTCTTTAAGCTGGGCAGGAGCAATCAAAGTCTGGAGGTTTTTACAAAACCAGCTAAGCAGCAGGAAAGAGTGTCAGTTGGTCTCCCCTAGTGGAGGGAGGTTAATAATGTGGTGTATTTGGGGTCCGTTTGGGGACCAATGTTATTTAATGTGTTTATTATTGATTTGGAGGAGCAAGTGGATAGTACGTTAGTGAAGGCTGTGGAGGGCACTGAGTTATTTCACTTAGTAAACACCGCAGAGAGTTGTAGAGAATTCAGGAAGGATTTTCCATGGAGTTACAGAAATTAGAAATGAAAACGTCTTGTTAGATGATGTACTCCATCCCAGTGGGCTAGCACAGAATTGTTGCCGCAATAGGAAATATTTCCAAGAGTTTAATTCAACCTCAATTTTTAAATGCCTTAGTGTGCTCACTGTCCCCTTGGAATATGGAAGTTCTGTCTCTTCCCTAATGTCTGTCTCAATTTTTTTCTTTTTAAATTCCTCTTCTTACACCTCACAGCTATTCCATGGGGATGAGTGCTCTTTGTGGCTTCTCAGGATTTCTCTTTCTGTACGACATAATAAAAGCAGAACATTAGCATTCCTCCCAGCCAATTTTGCTCCAAAGTAATTCTTTTATCTTTTTTTAAACCATTTTGTCATATTTTCATTCTTCCAACTTCCCAAATCCTGGCAAATGTCTCATCTCCTAAGTTCCTTTTCAGGTCAACAAAGTAGTCTGGTCCCAGGCCTAGCTGGTTATCCTGGTGGCTTCATCTCTGGGGGGAAGGAAAATTATATATATATTATACAGACATGGATTTGTAAAAATGCCTATTTGTATATCCAGTGGCCTATGGTTGAAACTCAAAGTCCTAAAAACCAAGCGAATGTATTGGAAACTCTTCTTTACATTGCCGTCTAGGCTTACAATTGGCATTCCCAAGTTCCAGGTATCCATCAGGCTCTAACCACCTGTGCTTCAGCTTACTATCCCCCAGCAAACTGCTTTGTAGTTTTCAATTCCCAGAACAGGGAGTTCTAGGCTCCAGGGCAGCTGCATGGAGCATTTTTTGCTATTTAAAATATTCTTGGCCATGCTGAAAGATGGAGCACCTTGATGAGAGATGGCTCTTTAAATAAATGTAAAATTTTTTGTTTAAATGGATACTTCTCATCCTGACTGCTTAACTGCATCCATAACATGGGTAAACATGACTTGAGGATTAGGTGTAATATATGTCCACCAAGACAATGGCAGAGGCTTCAACTTTGTACCCAATTTTAATCATTTTTCTTCATCCCATTGGTTTTGTCTTCCTATTTGCACCTCACCTGCAGTCCTGGCTAAGTACTTATTGACCTCTCAGCTCCAGTGTAGATACAGAAGAGATGGTGCTGGAGAATCTGCACTGGAAAAAAAATTTCCTTGCAGGCTTGTTGTTACTTTAGAGGAATTTTATAATGCTTCCGCTCCAGCATGACAGACTTCTATGTGGAGGTCTCCTTACATTGCCTATTCTTGCTGGGAGGAAATATGGTTCTCTCAGCCCCAGATAAATACTTAAGGGATCATAGAATGTTAGAGCTGGAGAGATCTTAAAGGTCATTTTAATTAGCCCCTGCTAATTTCTAGATGCTGGAATGGAGAAGCATAGGGTTTAAGCTCTTTGTTTGAATGCATGAGGCAACTCCAGCAACTCATCTTTGAGTGGGAAAAATATTTAACAAATGTAAATAAAAGAACTCCCACTTTTGATGTGGCTGCGGTATGACTCCAACTAGAACATGCAAGCTGGTGTAAAGTGTGTGGAAGGAGAGCTCAGCCCCATTTATGTCTCTTATCAATGGTTGATTATTATTCTCTCCCTGGAAATGCACCTTCTCAGCCCAAGTGGGCAGGTGCAGGAGCTTTAGCAGAGGGATCCAGGAAGCTCTGGGGGAAGAATAGGACACCAGCCTCGCCAGGCAGCTCAGCCTAATCAAAGGTGGTAATCATGGGGCAACGTATGTCATAGATCATTCTCACATTGAAAATGCATAGAGTTCAAAATCTACTGTCAAAAGCAAATATACTTATGGGTTAATTATAGAAAATGAGTAACCTCTTATCTTCTGAAGTAGTTCCCAATCTCCATTTCAACATCTATTTCTGTAGGATACTGTAGTGGACGCTGTAGCATGTCACCCAGATGCCCCTTCAAGACTAAGGGTCTCTTTCCTCTTCCCAGTGGGAGTGCGGGTGGAGGTGGTAGCTGATCACTGCCAGATGATCCACTTCAGGAATTGTCCCAGAGTTGGAGGGACCAGCCTTGCCTCAAGTCACATCCCTTCCAGGGAGGAGCCAATATTTAGTCCATTTCACACCCAGTGATGGTTTATCCTGAGAGCGCACCTCAGTAAACTTCCTACATGCTTCCTCTAGGAGTGTGCTCCCTCAGAATCCTGACCTAACATAGATATATAGGACAGGTATTGTTATTGCCACTAGAAAAATAAAGAACTAGCAGCTCAGAGCATGGACTTCTCCTTTCACAGCACTCCTGTATGTTATTGTGTAATTATATTCACTTCCACTCCAATCAGAGACCTTCAGAATTACTGAAACACTTTCTCAAAATGCATATGCCCAGGTCATATTCTGGAAATGCTCCCAGCTCTGTTAAGTCTGGGCTTGGGTCTCACTGATTAATTGCATCTTGAAGCTTCCCTGGCAATTCGGAGGGACCTCTCTGAGAACACCTAGATAGAAGGACCCAGTGTTTCTTACTCATTATTTTCCTCCAGTACTTAAGACAATGCCTGGCATATGGCAGCACTCAGTAAATGTTAAATTAATGAATGAATTCCCTAAAGTCATAGACTGCTTCATAACAAAGGCCTAGGACTCCTGGCCCATTGCTTTCACTGCTGGAGGTATTTAAGGGAAAAAAAAACTTTCTTAGCAATATCTTAATCATCACTCCTCTGGCAATTGTTTATTTAACTTCTTAAAATTCCTCTCAGCAATGGCAACAAAAATAAAGCCACAGAAAAAGCTGCATGCTAATGGGCTCTCTTAATAATTTTACCACCGAATTATATTGTACACTCTCCACTGTCATCCCCCACTCCAGAGTCATCTGCGCTAGAAGGATGATAGATACACAGATTAGTCTCTGGTCGTAATGAACACATCCATTATAAAAGCAATAGTAACTGCAACAGGGATTATGTGTTTGGCGAAAACATCTCCAGTGTCTTGTAAACACCTCAGCCTTCTGGCAGCCCCCCTGTGGGCCTATTTACTGCCTCTACAATGCAAGGTAGCTACTGTCTAATTATACACAACTGGCTTGGTTAATCCTGTATAATAATAATTAAAAACAATTCATATTTTTTTCTTTTACTCTCTTTATTAACTTTAAACTTTTAAAAGCCTCAGAGGTCCCTGTAGAATCAAAAGCTTATTAAAATATCAAGACATGCGAGCCTTTTCAAGTGCATATTATTACATTTGTTTTTGTTAACATGACAAGGCCCAGAAGAAACTCAGCAGACTTCTGTAGATCAAAACAAAGGCGATGTGAGAGAAACTGGAGCGCGTGTGCAATGTCACCCACAGTCATACAGAAAACAGCGGGCCCCCTGGGGCCGCCCTCAGCAGCAGCCCGTGTGGGCAGGACAACATCAAGGGAGGGAGAAAGAACACGCGGGGGGAGCTTTCTCAGGTCGGCTTCCCCAGGCTCTGGGGGCTTTGGCTGCCTTGGTTACCTGGCCCATAGGGTCCCAGTGTCAGATGCATCCTTTCGACAGGAGGGCTGGAGAGAGGGCAGGGAAAGGAGGGAAAGGCGCTTTCCAGGCTGTAGGCTGCTGGAATACTCAAAGTGGACACGTCAAGGTGCTGGCTGTTGGCATGGTAGGGAAATAAAGGAGTCTTACTTCCATACACCAACTCACGTGCACATTCTGGGAACATACACACAATGGACACTCCAGGCCTCTCCATGGGCCCTGGGCAAAGATGTGCCTTCCAGGCCACATACTTCAGGCTACCTTTCCTTGATTCCTTTCCCTTTTTGAAAACTCTCTTTGCTTTATTCCACCTCCTTCTAGGCTTGGGAGGAAGGGAATCGGGCTGAGTGGTGTCCATGGTAGGATTGGGCTGCCGGCCTCCCTCGGGAGACCTCATGCCATTGGATCAGCCCAGGTAAAGACTAGTTACTAGTTCCAAAGTGGACTCTTCTCATTTCCTAATCACAAAAGGAATCCACATACTCGATGGAGTATCAGAGCTTTAGACTGAAAAGGTTGCAGTGGTAGAGAAAGGAAAGATTCCCTTGCTTATCCATACCGACTAATTAGCACTAAGTAATTTTAATTGGTCTCAAGAAGCAGAGGAGAGTGTGAATCCATATAGGCCACACGTAGGCAATTACTATTCTGAGCAGAGAAGGAACATTATCTATTGAGCACCTTCCGGGGTCAGGCATGGCACCAGGTGTTTCATACGTATGTAACCTCCTATTTGAGGTAGGAAACTGTGTTACTCAAACACAAGTCCCTAGAACAGCGACTACACTTCATACATATTTATTAAATGGATTAACTCATAATCCTCACAGTGACTTTGTATGAGACATTCTTATCCCCATTTAGCAGATGTGGAAAATGCAGCTCAGCAATTTGCCTGAGTCCTTACTTCAGACACTTTCCTTCACTGGCTTTCACGTCTGCACACTCTCAGTTTCCATCCTACCCCTCCTTCACCCATTCCTCCTCTTCTTTCTCATTTCTTAATTTTGAGGTATGTTATTCTCTAAATTTGCTCCCTTGGTGACCTCACTGAACCCCAAGACTTGAAATAATGGTAACTCCTTCACTTATGCCTCCTCCCCATACATCTCCTCACACTCCAGACTTGTCTATCCAACTGCGATTCAGCATCTCTCCTCTCAGGTTGGAGGTCTGTTGGATATTTCAGTCTAACATGTTGAAAATTACACTCCTGATTCTTTTCCACCAAATCAACTTCAGGTACATCCTCCCCAGCTCTGGAATGGCAACTCTGCCCTTCCTGTTGCTCAGGCCAAAAACAATGACACCATCCCTGGCCCCTGTCTTTCTCTGGTACCCTATCCGCCCTCTGTCTTCAAAGTATCTATCTAATTTGGTACTTCCTGTCAGTCCTTCAGCATTGACACACAGGTTGGAGCCTATAATATCACTTGCTTGAATTATTGCAGCAGCTAACTGGGCTCCCTGCCTTCAGCCTTGCTCCCTGACACTGAAGCTAGATCATGCCACTTTGCTCAAACTCTTAAAATGCAAACCATTTTGCTCAGAGTAAAAAAATATAGAAAAATTCAAAATCCTTCAACAACCTAGGTGACCCAACATGACCTCCTACCTCCCTCACTTGCAGAACCTCATCTTTTTTTTCTTAAGTTTATTTTTTTATTTATTTTGAGAGTGGGGGAAGAGAGACAGAGAAAAGGAGAGAGAGAATCCCAAGCAGGTTCCATGCTGTCAGCACAGAGCCCATCGCAAGGCTAGACCCCACAACCGTGAGATCATGACCTGAGCCTAAATCAAGAGTCAGATGCTTAACTGACTGAGCCATTCAGGTGATCCCAGAACCTCATCTTTTTAAATTCTCCCCTCATTCCTTGAACTCTAGCCATCTTGTTTCCCACCTTTGTTCTATTTCCTCTGCCTAAAATTACCTCCAGAAATTTACCAGCTAACTAACATGCCTTAAAACTGTGCAGATCATACCTTACAGTGAGGCTCATAGGATAGTGTGGTTTAGTCAATGAGATGAATACAGACACTGAGAGTGCGTAGGAATTTTTATAGCAACTTGACATTGGCCTGACATCCATGCATATGATCTCTTGAGTGGCGTATAGGTCAGTGCAGTTCCTGTTGCCATGTGGCCTGAGTCACTTGTGGTGTGAGCCTGCTCACAGGTCATGTGCAGTAGAGCCGTGCACTGGTCTGCAATACACAGGAAGGTACAAAGCTGCTTCCTTGACACGGTAAGTTTGAGAGCTGGCTGTTCGAGAGAGCACTGAGGAGATTGTTTCATGTTAAGCTGGGACTTGGAGATTGCGGAAGAATTCTCTCTGTTGTCTCCAGCCGACCTGACACTTTGAAGCTCCTCAAGTTCATTTCTCCTTTCTTCTCTGATGTTATTCAGAACCTTTATTCCCTTTTCCCCCCTAGAAGCTTGTATGTGAGCCACTCAGTTAACTTAGAGAAAGAAGACGGAGAGGTAGAGCTAGAGACAAAGAACACAGCTGCTGATCTTGACAGCTGCTGCTTCTGTTACTGAAACTGGGAATTAACTGAATTGGAGAGATTGGATAGAATTAGCAAGCCGTGGGATGGATCTGCTGGGAATTGGCTTTCTTCAAGCTGGTGGGGATGTGAATTTGGGAGGAGGGCTGGAAAGGGAAGGCCTCTGGAGACCCGGTAGGAGAGCACTCACTCTGGTTCAGCTGAAGCTGCTGTTGGCTCTCCGCTGAGCCCAGGGGGATCAGTTTCCCCAGCTTTGCCCCCTCTCAGAATCATCACCTACGTTCCCCCACAGCAGACATTTTCCTCCTTTTCTTTCTATCAACTGTGGTAAAGTAGTTATCTTGATCAGGGAAGCATGAAGGGCTCTGACATTTTAATTATCATCTGTCTCCTTGAACAACAAGAATAAGAGGGAAAACAAATCCCATAAGAGTTACCTGCTGGAGGGTTTTGCAGGTCTCCTTTTACTCTGTATAGGAGTATAGTTTACTCCTGTATAGTTAAACGGGATCTAGGCTGTGAGTTATGGAAACAGGGCCTATGAAAATGCAGAGCTGTGTGTGGCCCACAGGGTGGAGCTGAGGAGGACCCACGGGGGGCTAGGTGTGGAGTGGAGTGAAGAGGCTCATTACCGAATGCTTCTGTGGATCATAAGTGAGTTACATAGTTTCTCTTTGCCTCTGTTTCCTAATTTAAAAGTTGGGCTAATACCAATATCACTAGATGAATGTGAGGATTAAATGTATGCACAAAGTATACATAAGGCCCTTAGCACAGAGACAGATGCCTTGTAAATGATGCTCAGACAGTAGGCAGTGGTAGCAGCTGAATAGAGTTATGTCTGTGTGAATGTTATCAATTTCTGGACACCTTTTCCTCGCTGGCTCCCTCTGTGTGCTGGGCAGAATAAGCTCCCCTTCCCCTCTCAAGACATCTATATCCTAATCCGTGAAACCTGGGAATTTGTTGTGTTACTCGGTGAAGGAGAATTAAGGTTGAGTATGGAATTAAGATTGTTAATCAGCTGATTTAGTGTGGATTATCCAGGTGGGCCCAATGTAATCACAGGGGTCATTAGAAGTGGAAGGGGGCAGCGTAAGAGGCGGTCAAGGCCATGCAACGTGCAGACTCAAACCCCCTGTTGCTGGAGATGGAAGAAAGGCCATGAAGCAAGGAAGACAGGCAGTCTCAAGAAGCTACAAAAAGCACAGAAAGCAATTCTTCCTAGAGCCTCTAGAAGGAATGCAATCCTCCCAACACTTTCGGTTTAGCCCCATGAAATCCATTTCAAATTTCTGTCCTCCAGAACTGTAGGATAATAAATTGGTCCCTGTATTTGTGGTCCTATGTTACAGCAGCAATAGGAAACTAAAACACATTTCACCCTGTCTGGTGTTTATAGAACTGCACAAAGGCCAGGTTCTCATCTTCTGTCCTGGTGGGTGAACATCCAGCATGTGCTCGCGGAGCGCCTGCTGTGCACGCAGCATTGTGGTAGGGCCCTGGAGAGAATGGAAGGAATGCAAGACTCTCTCTGCTAGGTCTTACCTTCTAACTGGACAAAATTGGCAGGCGTATGTGAAATTTATGATACAAAATAGTCCAAGAACTACAGGAAAGAGAGGGTCCTTCATGATGGAGATAAGGAGTTTGAAGGGCTGGCTAATATCTGAATATTTCACAGGCGTGACATTCATCTGAAAGAATATATGTCTCACGATGTACATGGAAAAAACGTGGCTGTTTGGACTTTCTGCTTTTACGATTGGCAGAGATTGACAATGTGTAGAAGAAAAGATGTGTCAACTCCATTGCTTCTTAGCTGACAACCTTAGGATATGTCATTTATCCTCTTCATCTATAAAATGGGGAATATACCCAGAGGAATTTTATAAGGATTAACTAGACATGACCTGTGCAGTACTTTGTAAACTATAAGGAATATATAAAAATAAGCTTTTTCCCTTTAATCTTTTTTTTAAAGTTGGTCATCTACATCCAACTGGCATCCTCAATAGTTATGCATAAAAGCTAACGCAAGCAACCTCTGGTTTCATCCACACACTGTCGGATAAAGACCTACGGGTGCTTTTGGGAAATTGCTTATTACAAATAAATTGCTCCTTTCCTATAGCCAGGCACCCCTGTAAACACCAGAACAGGGCAGCTTCTGGAAGAGAACCCTTGGGTAATAGAAAGCATTTGCTGCAGACCATGGGGTAAGCAATGCACAGTACATGGTGGGAAAGGGCAGGACTTTCACGATCCTGTCTAGGGATAAGAGACTGACTTCGTGAATGCTGGGGCTTATGGAGAGCATTCACCATACATAAACTGTCTCTGGGGGCAGGGTGTAAGGATATACTGGTACTAGTGCATCAGGGTTGGTTTTGACAAGGAAGTACAGATAAATCCCCAGGGACTGGATTCCAAGGCAGTGCCTTTTCTGACAGCTATTTTTATTTCTTCCCTATTCTGAGATGGTACAGCTGCCCAGGCCCTCAGTTACCCTCAGACATTTCCAGTAGTCCTAGACTTCACCACAAGGTCATCAGGAGCAGCAAATGAGCTGAGGCCTACAGAACATTTTTGCAAACTGGAAAGCCACATCTGTCAAAATGTGAATCCAGACCAGCAGCATCACTTGTTAGAAATGCAAATTCCCAGCTTCCACCCCACCCCAGTGAGTCTGGAACTCTGGGGTGGCGGCCAGCACTCTGTCTCAAGAAGCCTTGCAGAGGTGCTGGTTCCTGCTACTGTGTTAGCACCCCTGCTGGCCAGTTACAGCATTACTTCTTTTCCAAAGGTTTCCTGGCACCCGTGCCTCCTGAACTTGGGCTGTAGGACTCTTACCTCTGGGCTCCCTGTAAGAGAACCAGCGGCCACAGTTATACCACTGAAAGTTTCATGGTAACCCCAAACCCCTTCATTTGGATGATCAGAGTAGTTGGTCTTCCTAGAAGGGACTTCATTTTTTTTAAGTTTATTTATTTATTTTGAGAGAGAGAGAGAGAGCGAGCGAGTGAGTGAGAGCAAGAAAGAGCAGGATAGGGTCAGAGAGAGAGAGAGGGAAGAGAGAATCCAGAGGTCCACACTGTCAGTGTAGAGCCCGATGTGGGGCTCAAACTCATGAACTGAGAGATTATGATCTGAGCAGAAGAGTCGGATGCTTAACCTACTTAGCCACCAAGGCACCCTCCCTATTCATGATCTCCTTAATTGAATATGAATATGGGCCTTATCTTATTTCATCTTGTATCTCTTCATGGCTTTGGAGAATATGCTCATGCTGGTGTTCCTGCAGGGCCCAGCAGAGAGTAGGGGCTATGTACAAACGGTGGGGCAGCTACACATTAAGCCATCATTGTAAAGCTCAATGACAGAGACATGTATGGGCCCTGCAGGCATACAGACACCAGCCCTCATCTTCAGAGGAGTAGAGAAGGCCTCTGGGAGATGAGGACACCTAAGGCCAGGTAGGCTGTTGCAAGCTAAAAGGTATAGGGTCATGTATTCTCTAAGGCCAGAGTCCATTCAAATGCCAACACGTGTGAGGAAGGTTAACATGTGAGTGAGACAGGCAACGTATGAGACTTTACAGACAGAACATGAGCTGTCAGTGAAAAGAGGGCAGGGCTCTTCCGAGGCTGCCTGGCACTTCCTGGTGGGAATGCTTGCTCTGTGGCCAGGTTGTCCAATTCTGTAATAGGAGACAGAACTTCTGGTTATTTTCCAGCAGATGTCCTTCCCCACCCGCACTCCTGCCGCCATGGCTTCAGTGCCTGCTCCACCGATCCTGGTTAAAGGATCGGTATGGTTCTTCACAGAGCCTCTAGTAGGATTTACTCTGACCCCACAAGGATTTAGGGAAGTACATCAGATTTCATAGACAAGGGACTGTGAGTATCCCAGTTCTCCTTACACTTTTGATAGTGGTCGTTCACTTCTTGATTGTGGCAAACCATACAATGATTTCTGTGATCCTGATAGATGTATAACAAATAGAGATACTTAATTTGAATGTGTGATTATAAGGATGAAGACTGTTAGGAGAATTCTTTTCCAAGCAACAGTGTGTATTAAAGGCTGGCACTATTACTAAATTTAAAGGTAGAGCTATTGCTAATTTTTTTCAAATTTTCACCTCTAATCTTTCTTTGTTTTTGAAGTGACATTTTGAGAGAGTTAAGGTTTGTTCTAAAATGTACCTTGCATACACATGCACTCACAAATTTGAACTTGAACTGCTATTTTGACTGGCTTTGTCTTTCAATCCAAGGAAACACTCAACAGCTTATGTGTCTTGAGTGATTAAAATGACTTCATAATAGAAATCATACAATTTTCACATGATGGCTGTGAATATTAATTAATTTCCAAAAAGAAGTATGAACTTTTTTGTTAGAAAAATATTACAAAAGCATGTTTATCCCTGTGAAAATTTGAGACTATGTTTATTGAAATATCAGTCAGAAACCATGTGAGGCTTATGAAGATAAAAGAGTTCTTTAAATTCTGGTCTATTTATTTTTTTCTCAGCTAAATTGCTTCTCTACAGAGAATGCTACTGACAAAAAGGTGAAAATAGGCCAAGAAGCACCACGGAAATTAAGAAAAGCCCCGGAGTGCCCTTCTTAATAGAAGGTATCCACTATGTGTCCAGGGTATTCAAAAGTGAATAAATCCGGTGTTATATAAAATGGTCCCATGCAGCACTTAACTTCATGAGAATTTCTGCATAGCAAATATTTTCTGGTTATTTTAGTGAAATTGTCACTCATGCAACAGCTTTGAACTAGTTAACTCCTGGGTAGAAGAAATGCAATTTATTTTGAAAGACAGGGAAAAGAAATAAAACACCAAAGCATTTGTAAGCCACATTTGCTTCTTTCTGGTTTTGAAAGATTTTTCAACTTTTTTAAGAGAAGAGAATTAGCATAAAGTATTTCCTGGGCATCTCTTAAGGTTGAAAACTGAAGAAAATTGAAATAATAGCCCCTGTGTTTGGCTTCCTTCCTCCATAACTGAAAACTCTTCCATATGTTTGCTGTCTTACCCCTCCTCACCCCCCTCAGTCAATCTCTTTTTGATTTCCGGGATGGCTGATCTTGTTTTCCTGTTTCTCTGTTTGGCCGCTGTTGTTTGAGAACAGCAGGACATCCACAGGAATGGCTCTCTGAGGACTCAGAATATCTCTATTCTTTGGGTTGTTTTGTCCTCTAGTCAGTGACTAGAACACTAAGAATTTAGGGGGCTCAAACCATTTACCAAGGGTACAAAGTGCATTTTGTCATTTGCATCCTGAGGTCCAAATCCTTCTTCAGATTTCAAATGAGCCAACAAAACAAAACACAGTTCTTTTAGCTGCGGTCAGTAACAAATGTGACACAGAGCAAGGAGACAACACCAGACCCGTTCTGGGCCGGACCTCTGCAGGGCTGCTCGTTAGCGTTAGCAGTGATGCATTGACTGCTGCCACTTTGGGCTCAGAAAAATGGACATTCACTTGGGCCGTAGCTCAGACTTACGTTATCAGGAGTTAACCATGCCTGAGCACCTGGCTCAAATTAGTGCTTGTTAAGGGGCATCTGGGAACCACATTGAATGGACTTGCTTCATACCAGGGATGATTTAATGCTGAAACCCATTTAAGCTTCTTATTTCACCTCAAATCAGGACATGCATTGGAATTTTTTATTTTTGTGTGTGCGCGCGAGCACGTGCATGTGTGTGTTTTGAGACAGAGAGAGAGGGAGAGGCGGCGGATCTTGAGCAGGCTCAACATTCATCACACTCATTGTAGACCTGATGCAGGGCTCAATCCCACAACCCTGGGATCATGACCTGAATCAAGATCAAGAGGCAGAGGCTCAACCTACAGAGCCACCCAGGTGCTCCTAGAATTTTTGTTAAGTTTATTTTTATTTATTTTGACACACACACACACACACACACACACACACACACACACACACAGAGTGAGCGGATGAGGGGCAGAGAGAGTGGAGAGAGTCATAAGCCGGCTGTGTGCTGGCAGTGCAGACCCCAACTCTGTGGGTCTTGAACTCACCAACCATGAGATTATGACCTGAGTTGGAACCAAGAGTTGGACACTTAACTGACTGAGCCACCCAGGCTCCCTTCCCCTAGAATTTTTTGTAAATTTTTATTTTAATTTTTATTCCAGTATAGTTAACATACAGTGGTATATTACTTTCAGGTGTATAGTATAGTGATTCAACAATTGCAACATCACCCAGTGCTCATCACAACAAGTGTACTCTTTAATCCCCATCACCTATTTCACCCATTCCCCCCTCTGCTCCCATGCACCTCCCCTCTGGTAACCATTAGCTTGTTCTCTATAGTTAAGGACATGTGTGAGAATTTATTACCCTATCATACTCTCTGTGTAAGCTCTTTTGTGAGGGCAAAGACCATCCTTAAAACTCCACATGCCCAATGCATTCCACTCTCAAGTTTAATTCATACATCTAAAAGCAAACTGTTTAAATGATAGACTCCAGGCTTTTCTGTACATGTTGTCTACTAACTCCTAGTTAGTTGAGTCATTATTTTTTTTTTGAGAGAGAGAGAGAGAGAGAAAGAAAGAGAGAGAGAGGGAGGGAGGGAGGGAGGGAGAGGGAGAGAGAAAGTGCATGCCAGTAAGGGAGGGGCAGAGAGACAGAGAATCTTAAACAGTCTCCATGCTCAGTACAGAGCATGATCCCATGACCCTGGGATCATGATGAAATTAAGAGTTGGATGCTCACCTGACTGAGCCACCCAGGTGCCCCTAGTTAGCTGATTTTCTTATCTCCATTGTATTCATCTATGATCTTAGATTTGGTATTGCCCTTCCTCTACTTAAAAATGTGTTCTTCAGAAGTGATATGTAGAGTCAGTCGTTTCTACCATAGTGAGAATTTAAAGCATGTATATAGCTTCTCCCAGATGTTTCTATTTATCAGTAACAATAAGTTAAGCATGCCAAGGCAAATTTCAATGATATGATGGTCTCACACTCAAAGAGGACTTACAGTGAACTTCGATCAGTCATAAGCATTTAGTGTTCTGTCCCATCCATTCTCAGTTAGGCACCTGACATCTTCCTCTGTTGGTGGAATAGCCTTGAGTGGCCAGTCATTAGCATGATGGCTCTCTTGCTGTTTCTACCTAACCATTTAGAAGTTCTATGCTACTTCCCACATTCCTCCATGGAAATTTTATCCCTTGCAGTGTGCAAATTAGGTAATTGGTCTTCAAAAGCATAGAATAAAACTTAAAGAGGCCTGAAGGTTAAGGAGCTAAGATTCACAAATCGCCTCTTCTGCCTTTATAATATGTAAGTTGCCATGGTGATGGGAGGATGGGAATTTGGAAAAGACCAGGAGATGCAAAAAAACTTTTGTGATGTCTCCTCCTGAGTCTGGCCTGGGCCAAAATTATTGCTTGATCTCATTTTATGGTGAAAGGTGGTCAGTAAACACACTTGGATTCTTTGACTCACCATCTCTGCTTTCTCTGTGCTAACCTGAGACCTTAATAGGACCAGTGCTACCAGAGGGCCAGTGTTTCTATGGTTTACATGTCGAATCTCATTTTAAGTTGTTAAATGAAAGACTGTTGGAATTTCAAGCCTCATCAAATGTATGGATGATTCTGGTAAGGGTCATGCAGGAGTGTGCTTGACATTGTACTGTACAAGGTAGACCTCGTTGCTCCATCCTGGTGATCCATAGCAAGAGGGGAGAGAGCAGAATGAGTCTTTCCTTGTTTGTTTCTAATAAGTGCAAAAATAAAGCCTTTGAAATATTGTTCATGAATTCCATGTTCTCAGTTGAGGGGCACATACCTCTTATGCAGAGCGATGGCCCATCTCGTTTGAATATAGACACTCCAGGTTCTATAAGAACCCTAAGCAAATGCACATGTTTCATGTCTAGAGGAATTTGATCCCAGAGGCCTCGGTGGAAACACTGGCCCTGGAGAGCGAGAGGGCCCAAAGTCTATGGCTCAAGTCATTACTTAGAACCTCATACTTGTGTTGGCCCTCCAGATAGTACTTGTCAGAAGTCAGAAAAGGCAGAAAATGGTAGGCTCAACAGCAAGAGAGTAGTCTTGTGGCCTCTATCACCCATTTCGTGGGTTCTGATATCTGAAGCCCACCTTGTACCCACTGGGCTCTTTGCAAGGGAGGAAGGGAGAGAAGAAATTTTAGTCACAAGCTGAAAGAAGTTGGCTTGGCTCATCATACCAACTGTGTGAGATGGGACAGAGGGACCCAGGGAGGGAGATAAATGTTTTTCAAGAAAAATCCAAAAAGGGTATTTGTAGGTACAAATGAGCTTTAAACTTCTTTGTCCAATTGAGTGTCCCACACCCCCCAGTCTAATGGCCTAGAAGCATCTTTGGTCTTGAACTACATCAGTGACCCTCCTGGTCCTCAAAACTCCTTCTGGCAGTTTCACAATCCCTGATGCCTATATGGTCCAGGCAAGTAATGTCAACATGTGACAAGGACAAAGTAGGGACTTGAGGGAGTTGGAGGGTACAGTGGGAATAGCTCTTCAGTTCTTGCTGTTGGTTACCATGAGAAAAGGCAATACCAGCTATTCCAATTTTTAAAGTGAAGCTAGGAATTCAGATTTTAATTTGTATCTCTTATTCTTAGAATGCTAGTTCCATTAAAAAAAAAATAAAACTTTATAACAGATATAGGCAGATGGGCAGTTACCAATCTCTGCCCTGAAGCTTACACATTAAAACAACACTATCCAGGCACAAGGGTGGCTCAGTTGGTTAAGAGTCCAACTCTCGATTTCGAGCCCTGTGTCGGGCTTTGCACTGACAGCACGGATCCTGCTTGGAATTCCCGCTCTTCCTCTCTCTCTGCCCCTCCCCCCTCAAAATAAATAAATAAACATTAAAAAAACACCATTCAACATTGATCGTAATAAGTATTGCATGAAAAAGTAAGTTTGGGAAATTCAAGATAGAGGGTATCGCTGACACATGGTGAAGGCTGTGCAGTGGCTTATACTTCAGGACATTCAAGCATAACTAAAGCAGAAGATAGTCCCAAACAACTATATCTAGAATCCAACTGCTTCTTCCTACCTTGGTTCAAGCTGCCATCATTCTTGCTCAGATCATTGTAATAATCTCCTAAGTCATCTCTCTATGTCTGTAAGTGCCCCTTAGCTATAATGATGCAAGCAGAGAGATCTTTTCAAAACATGTCAGATCATCTATCTCTTCTGCTTAAAGCACTGTAATAGTTCCCATTTCACCCAGACCTGAAGCCAGTGGTCTTATTTTTGCCCACAAGGTCCTTGGTGTTCTGGCCCCATTCTTCTCTGACTTCATTTTCTACTCCTTCTCTTGCTCCTTCTGCTCATGCATCTCCCAACTTAGGGCTTTTGCTGGCTGTTCCCACTGACTTAAATTCTCTTCCCTCTAATATCCATTTGCCCCCTTTAATGTAGAAGCCTTCCCTGATCACTCAATTTGAAATTGTCATCCACTCCTACCCCAGAACTCCCTATCGCCTTTACTACGCTTTGCTCTTTCTCTTTGTCCGTAGTGCATATCCCTTCTGTTGCATTCTGTAACTTATTTGTTATGTTTATTGGTTACTGGTTATCATTTCCCATTGGACTATAAACCCCATAAGGGCAAGAATACTAGTTTTGCTCACTGTTATATCTCCAGTACATAACCAGTTCTTGCACAAAATCTAGAGGGAACACTCACTATATTTTTATTATGAATTAAAGAATGAATGGAATTATGCATGGAAACCTGCAGTAGTCCCAGTGCCCTAACAGATTGTACTGCTGTAAAAAATAATAGGTGTAGCCTGAGGCCTGTTGTGTGGCTGGATTGAATCTGGGGATTTGGTGGGTCTTGAATGTGCCGAGAGGAATCAGGCTTCTTGGAGTTTTGCTTTCATGACGGTGCTACAGGAGTGTCCCAGCCTGGAGGAGCTTGGTCTGAAACAGCGTATAAGGAACAGAGGCCCACGCTTGCACTGCCTCTTTGAAATCTGGTTGATGATGACATCTCCTTGGCAAAAGCTCAGTCCCCACAGTCCTGACTAATGTTCCATTAAGACCTTGAGGTAGCAAAACCATTTTTCCTAGGAACCTGGTTGGAGCCCCAGCAGAAAGACAGGCAATCTATCCCTGTGTGCTGGCAACTGGCCTCTCTTCAACGTCTATTCCTTTCATTTTTGCTATTATCACACACATGCCAATTAATTCTTAACTCCATTAACACATACTTCCTGCCACATCACCCACGCTCCCTGCTTCTTGGTGAGCTTCCTTCAGACCTACTCTCGGGGGATAGAACATTCTCAAGGCATGATTCCAAGTGAACTTTACTGAGAGAGCTGATGTATCGGTGAAATCTTATTTCAACCTCAGCCCACTACACACTTTTTAAATAAAAATTGCTCACAGCACAAGACAATACATAGCTTACTGGCAGAACTTTTAACTTGAAAACATGAATCGCAAGGAGGCCTTACCCGTGACAAAAACTCTCCTCCCGTCACCTATCCAACCTAGTCTCACCTAAAAAAAGCCTGTGGTTGATAACTAGCAGAAGGGTTTGAAAGCCAGCCAGAGGGTAGAAATCTCAGGAAAGGAGTTTTCTTTTTTTGTTTTTCTTTTTTATGTCTTTATTTTATTTTGAGAGAGATAGAGGCAGAGAGCGAGTGAGGGAGGGGCAGAGAGAGGGAGGGGCTCTGTCAGCACAGAGCCTGATGCAGGGCTCAAACCCACAGACTGTGAGATCATGACCCTAGCCAAAGTCAGAAACCCAACCCACTGAGCTACCCAGGTGCCCTAGGAAAGGAGTTTTCAAGGAGCTGACCTGTGAGGACAGTACACAGAACTTAGTTTCCTTGAGATCTTAGAGGACAGCTTTCAGTCTCTGGAGCTCCCAAAGTTAGGAAAGGACTGGCCTCACGTTCTCCACAGTTTGGGTCACATTTGGTCCTCCCTCCAGGTCATTGCTTGTTGAGCTCACTTTGCTCACCATCCAACCCAATTCCATTCATCTCAAAAGCCAGCCACATGCCTCCCTCTTTAAAGACTCTTCCTGATCACCTTCCTCTGATAAATCCAACTTCTGGAGCTTGCCTTGAATCTTTAGTCTCCTTGCCATAGCTTAACATTCCAGTGTGTTATTTCATACATATGGATTATTTCTCCTACTATCTTATCAAATCAGATTCTCCATAAGATAATGCTGTTACAGTAATGTTAAAGTGAGGGCCTGAGAGAGATCCAGACTATCCAGGACAGTCTGACATTAAGGACTTGCAGTACGATTTCCGTGTGGAGAAGAACCATTTCCACATAGAAGGTTTGTACCCAAGTGACTCACAAGACGAGCCACTCAGTTAAGGAAAAACAGTATTAGAACTTTTATTTATGTTTACTTTTCAATTTCATCCTTTTAAGATTTCTGTTGTGTAACTTACGATACATGCATTATTTTAGTGAAGTGCACATGATTTATAAATAAATTAATACACATAAATTAGAGGGGCTAGGTCAAAGTTAGATTAAAAGGATGTGTGCAATTAAAAAATCTTTGCGATTACTGGCATACAAGTCCAAACAGAAAATAAACATCTGGGTCTGTCTACATATTCCTGAATAAAATGAAAAGAGATCATCTTACTTTAGAAGGAAACGAACTGATGTATTTATCATCAGTCATATACTGTATGATAAATGCAGTATAACTCCAAACCATTTGCATTTCTTGCTATGATAAGCACTATGGCTTTTGAGAAATCTTCCCTTTTAAAAGTGTTGGTTCTGGGGCACCCGGGTGGCTTAGTCAGTTGAGCGTCTAACTTTGGCTCAGGTCATGATCTCACGCTTTGTGAGTTCTAGCCCCAGGTCAGGCTCTGTGCTGACAGCTCAGAGCCTGGAGCCTGCTTTGGATTCTGTGTCTCCATCTCTCTCTGCCTCTCCCCCACTTGCACTCTGTCTCTCTCTCTCCCTCAAAAATAAATAAACATTTTAAAAAAGTGTTGGTTCTGAAATTTTAAAATATAGATTATCAATATTTATGAGTTGTGAGAACAGAAATAGCAAATATTAATCTTTGTAAAATGGTAATAAATTTAAACTGGATGAATCTTCTCAGATTCTTAATTGCTAAATGATCCTTTCTAGCTGTGAGGATGGGGTAAAGGAGAGGGTTAACTAGCAGGCCTAGATTTTTTCAAACCCTTCATGTTCAGAAGAAAAAACTGGCCCTTGACTGGCTCCAGGGAAACAACTTCTAAATCCTTGGACTGTCCTGCTTGATAAGAATGCCTTTGTATACCTGGAACCTTGGGCCACCCGATACTTTATGTTAATGATATGACTGATGGTGGTGGCCTTGGGCCATGTTGAATCAGTTTGACCTTGTTAAGAATAGGGTGGCCCCATGCCCACATTACCAAACCGTGGACATCATGGGTCAGGTAGGTTTTCCTGGTTGGCAATACTCTGTATATGTTGTTTCACATCATTACTGAGAGAAATAAGCATTGTCTATAAACTCTACTGAGAGAGGATAACTGAAAACTTGTGACTGTCCTGTGCTCCTTTTCCTGACTTTAATATATATCTGTTTAGTAAAATAAGCTATAAGGAAAACAGCTTTTCTGTGTTCTGAGTCATGTTAGCGAATCATTGAACCCGAGGGTAGTCTTGGGGAACTCTTGCACAGTGATGAAGTATCTATGATGTGATCTTATTAATAGGCACATGATGGCGTGCTCAGAAAGGTGAAGTGACCTGCCCAAGGTTGCACAGCTGGGAAATAACCGAGAGAAGAATCCACATCCAGGAGTGTCAGAGATGGAAATTTGTATTCAGGTTCCTGCAATCAAGTATCAGTTCTGCCACTTACTGGCTGTGTGACTTTGTCCAAATTACTTATGTTTCTGTGGCTTCGGTTACTTTCTCTGTCATGCAGGGATGATAAAAACTGCCTCAAAGGGCTGCTGCAGTTGTGAGGATAATGAGATAGTGCATGTAAAGATATTTGGAAGAGTGCCTGGCATATGGTAAACACTTAGCAGTTATTAGTTTATGTAATTACGATGATGAAAGCAGTACTTGAGACTAGATTTATTCCAAACTGAAGAAACAGGCCACTAGCTGTGCGTGTGTGTATGCACAAGTATATACATTTCAGCTCTTCCCAGATCTCAGCCCTGCTGCTTCTCTACACAATCGTTTGCTTCATGTGTAATTTGGTCCAGATTGGTCCTATCAAACTAAAGAGAAAGACCTGGGTTCTGCACTCTTTCTCATGTTAGATGTTTCCATTGCCAAAGGCAGCCATCTTTGCCTTAGGCTAAAGTTGGTGGTGATGGCAGAACGGAGAGACAGGATCTCCGTTCTTCTCCCTCACCATGCCCCTCCCCCTCTCCCTCTCTGTTTCCTTCTCCTTCTTATTCTTTTGTATAATTCATATATAACACTGTATTAATTTTCGGTACACCCCGTAATTGGATATTTGTCTATATTGCAAAATGATCACCACAGTAAGTCTAGTTAACATCTGTTACCTCACAGTTACAAGAAGTTTTTTTCTTTTCTTGCGGTTAGGACTTTCAAGATACACTCTCTTAGCAACTTCCAATTATGTAACAAATTATTAGTAACTGTGGTTACCGTGCTGTATATTATATCCATATGTTTTACTTATTACGTAACTAGAAGTTTATAGCTCTTGACCCCCTTCACTCATTTTTCCCATCTCTTGCACTCCACCTCTGACAACCACCAAGATGTTCTTTGTACCTATGAGATTGGTTTGTTGTTGTTGTTGTAAAATTCTGCATATAAGTGAGACCATCTTATCAGTATGGGATTTCTCTGTTTGACTTATTTCTCTTAGCACAATGCTGTCAGGGCCTATCCCTTTTGTTGCAAATGGTGAATTTCATTCTTTTTTATGACTGAATAGTATTCCATACATATATCACATCTTTTTTATCCATCCCTCGATGGACATTTGGGTTGCTTCTGTATCTTGGCTGTTGAAAATATGTCACAAACTATTCAAAACATGAGATGCATATATATTTTCAAAATAGTGGTTAATTTCTTTTTTTAATGTTTTATTTATTTTTGAGAGAGAGAGAGAGAGAGAGAGCGCGCACGAGCATGAGCAGGGGAGGTTCAGAGAGAGAGGAAGACACAGAATCCAAAGACAGACTCCAGGCTCTGAGCTAGCTGTCACCACAGAGCCCAAGGCAGGGCTCAAACCCATGAACCATGAGATCATGACCTGAACCAAAGTCAGATGCTTAACCAACTGAGCCACCCAGGTGCACCAGTGGTTAGTTTCTTTGGATGCATACCCAGAAGTGGAATTGCAGGAACATATAATAGTTATATTTCAATTTTCTGAGGAATGTCCTACTGATTTCCATAGGGAATATACCAATTTATATTCCAACCAATATTTCACAAGAGTTCCTTTTTTCCCCATATCCTCACTAGGTACATTATTCCTTGTCTTTTTGATAATAGCCATTCTAACAGGTGTGAGGTGACATCTCATTGATATTTTGATTTGCATTTCCCTATTAGTGATAGCGAGCATCTTTTCATGTGTACCCGTTGATCATCTGTATGTCTTCTTTAGAAAAATGTTAATTGAATTGTTTGTGGTTTTTTGTCATTGAGTGTAGGAGTTCTTTATATATTTCAGATGTTAATATGATATATGATTTATGAATGCTTTCTCCCATTTCAGTAGGTTGCCTTTTTATTTCATTGATGATTTCCTTTATTGTGCATGTTTGTTAGTTTGATATAGTTCCACCTGTTTATTTTTGCTTTTGTTGCCTCTTCTTTTGGAGTTAGAGTCAAAAACCCATGCCAAAACCAGTATCAAGAAACTTACCACTTATATTTTTTTCTAGGAGTGTTATGGTTTCAGGTATTACAGTCGAGTCCTTAATGCATTTAAAGTTAATTTTTGTATAAAGTATGAGTTAGTGGTCCAGTTTCCTTCTTTCTCATGTGGCTGTCACGTTCTCCCAATACCATTTATTGAAGAAACTTCTTTCCCCATTGGATATTTTTGGTTCCTTTGTCATAAATTAATTGTCCATATATGCATGAGTTCACTTCTGAGCTCTCCATTTTGTTCCATTGATCTTTTTTTTGGCCAAGACCATACTGTTTTGATGACTGTTTTGAAGTCAAGGAGTACATCACGAATCTCCAGCTTTGTTCTTTCTCAGAATTGCTTTGGCTATTGGGGATCTGTTATGGCTCCATACAAATTTTAGGACTGTTCTATTTCTGTAAATAGTGCCACTGGACTATTAGTAGGGATTGCACTGGAGGTGTAGTACGGGGATGTCAGCCACACTGTTTTCCCAATTCAAGAGCATAGAATATCTCTCCACTTATTTGCATCTTCTTCAGTTTCTTTCATCAGTGTCTTAGTGTTTAAGTGTACAGGTCTTTTACCTCCTTGGCTAAATGTATTCCTAAATATTTTATTACTTTTTATGCAATTGTAAATGGGATTGTTTTCTTAATTTTTCTTTGTAATAGTATTTATTAGTGCATAGAAATACAACTGATTTTGGTGTATTTATTTTGTATCTCACAACTTTACTAACTTTATTAGTTTTAACAGTTTTTTTTTTTTTTGGTGAGGACTTCTGGGTTTTCTTTTTTTTTTTTATGTTTTTAAAAAATGTTTATTTATTTTTGAGAGACAGAGAGACAGAGCATAAGCAGGAAAGGGCAGAGAGAGAGGGAGACACAGAATCCGAAGCAGGCCCCAGGCTCTGAGCTGTCAGCACAGAGTCCGACGTGGGGCTCGAACCCACCAACCGCGAGATCATGCCCTGAGCTGAAGTTGATCGCTTAACTGACTGAGCCACCCAGGCGCCCCACTTTTGGGTTTTCTAAATATAATACATCATCTGCAAATAGTGAAAGTTTTACTTCTTCCTTTCCAGTTTGGGTGCTTTTAATTCTTTTTCTTGACTAATTGTTCTGGTTAGGACTTTCCAATACTGTATTGAATAAAAAAGGTGAAAGTGGGCATCTTTTCTTGTTCCTGATGTTAAAGGAAATTCTTTCAGCTTTTTGCCATTGAGTATGATGTTAGCTGTGAGCTTGTCATATATGGTTTTTATTATGTTGAAGCACCTCTATACCCACTGCACTGAGAGTTTTTATCATAAATGGATGTTGAATCTTGTCAATGCTTTTTCTATATTTATTGAGGTTATCATAGGATTCTTATCTTTCACTTTGTTAAAGTGATGTTATATCGATTGAAATATAGGTGTTGAACAATTCTTGCATCCCTCAGATAAATCCCACTTGATCATGGTGTATGACTCTTCTAATGTGTTGTTGAATTTGGTTTGCTAATAATTTGTTGAGGATTTTTGCATCTGTTTTAATCAAGAATATTGGCTTGTAATTTTCTTTCCTTGTGGTGTCCTTGTTTTTGTTTGGGGATCAGAGTAATGTTGGCCTTATAAAAAGAGTTTGGAAGTGTACCCTCATGTGGTATTTTCTGGAGGAGTGATGCAAGGATTTGTATTAATTCCTTGATTTTTTTGGCGTAATTCACCAGTTAAGCTGTCTGGTCCTGAAATTTTCTTTCTTGGGAGTTTTTTGATTACTGACTCAGTCTTTTTACTAGAAATTTGTCTATTCAGATTTTCTTTTTCTTCATGATTCACTCTTTTTTTTTCTCCATAATATTTTATTGTCAAATTGTTTTCCATACAACACCCAGTGCTCTTCCCCTTAAGTGCCCTCCACCATCACCACCACCTCTTTCCCCCCCTCCCCCTTCCCCCTCAACCCTCAGTTCATTCTCAGCATTCAATAGTCTCTCAAGTTTTGCATCCCTCTCTCTCCCCAACTCTCCCTCTCTCCTCCGTTCCCCCTTTCACTCTTGCAAGCTTATACGTTTCTAGGAATTTGTCCATTTTTCTCTAGGTTGTCCAATTTATTGGCATAAAATCGTTCCTTGTGGTCTCTTATAATTCTTTATATTTCTGTGGTATCAGTTGTAACTTCTCCTCTTTCATTTCAGATTGTATAGATTTGCACTCTTTCTTTTTTTCTGGTGACTCTAGCTAAAGTTTGTCATTTTTGTTTGTCTTTTCAAAGAACAAGCTCTTTGTTTCATTGATCTTTTCTATTGTCTTTGTGGTCGCCATTTCATTTATTTCCACTTTGATCTTTGTTATTTCCTGCCTTCTAACTTTGGGATTCATTTACTTTTCTCTTTGTAGCTTTTTCAGGTATAAGCTTAGCTCATTTGAGATTTTTTTTTTTAAGGTGGGCATTTATCACTATGAACTTCCCTCTTAGAGCTGCTCTCCCTGCATCTCAGACATTTTGGCATGTTGTATTTCCCTTTTAATTGATCCCAAGGTATTTATTTCTCTGTTGATTTCTTAATTTACCCATTGCTTGTTAAGAACCTGAATTGTTCATGATGTTCTTGAGCTGTCAAAATCTTGGGCTCTGCCCTACTTTTAGATTGCCTTTTATAAAGATAATACATTGCATTGTTATTTAGTCACTTTGACTTTGGGATTTTTGTTTATTTGTTTGTTTGTAACTTACAACTGAAAGCACCTTAACTAATACAGCCCAATCCCCTTGGTTGATTTTCAGCTTTGCTACTCTGTCTTGGAAACTCTAAAAACAAAGAAAATTCTCTCCCTTTCAGTCAACTAGGATTCTTCAGTTGCAGGAAAGAGAAAATAAATTCAGTCTTACTTGATCATCATATGTTTCCATCGTTTCATGTAATGGAATATTCTTGAGGTAGAATGAAACCAAAGTGTGGTATGATAGGAACTCTGTCTCCATCCTCTATAATTTCCCATCTCTATCTTTCTCTTTTTATCAGCTGCATGTTCAACTGGCCTTGCAAGATAACTAAGTGGGCAGTTCTGTCTGTCACCCTTCCAGAAGCCATTCCCCGCCCCTTCACACCTCTAGATGGAAATCTGCGTTTGTTTAGTGTGTAGTAGATACCCTCTGATCTCAGGGATGAAGGGTCTGGGTCTGGTTTAAAAGGTAGTTGTGTAACCCAGTCCTTGCTTCAGGGGTATTTGAGAATGACACTTTTTCACCCTGAAAGGAGGAAGGTATATGAGGAAAACTGATGCTTTGTGCTTTGTGCCCCCTCTCACTCCTGGTGCTAATTACAAATGCATGAGAATGGATCTGCTGCAATAATAAGACCAAGTGAATTATGGACTCATTGCCTAAAAACCATTGAGCCTAAGCCAACAAGCTCTCATCTCTGATGTATTTTTTTAAACAGTAACAAACTACTTTAATCAGGCACTTTGGTTACTATTATCTGAAAGCATTATTGACTAATAATACTGCCTACTAGCAGCAACCCGAGTTACATGCTTCCTTGTTTATATCCAAGGAGAGAGAACCCACTACTAACTATACCCAATGATTAAAAGCCCTAAACCTCATTCTGATTGAATCACTCACACAGCAATCACTGTGGCACAGGTGGTGACATACCCCTGATTCCCTTAGTCTGAAACAGGATTAATCTCTACCAGACCAAAGTGTGTGTGTGTGTGTGTGTGTGTGTGTGTGTGTGTGTGTTGTGTGATTGTGTATGTGGGGGGGGGATGATGTAATGATTTGTGGAATAAATTATTATATTCATCACACACCTCAAATCACAAGTATTAATAAGCACTTTGGTGACGTGGAGGTGTACCATTTAGATGTTTCTTTAAAAGAGCTTTGGGTAGACATATGTTCAGCTGATGTCCTCCAACTTTGGCACTTGTGGACCCACCACGGTGTTTGTGCTAAGGCAGGAGTGCTAGATTCAGGTCATTGCTGCTCAGTGAGCCACCCCTCTACTGTCAGTCTCACTCTTGAGCTCCCCATTCGTCAGGCGGAGACTTTCACAGAACAGCACTGTATTCTGAGGCTGCTCCTAACTGATCTTTTCCCCTCTCTTGTCAAAAGGGCCAGGCCAACATATTGGTCTGATGACCTCCCCACCTACTCCTGTTCTTCTTCCACTTATTCTACACAGGCATTTCCCCCCAAAAATCTTTTGCATATCTATTTCTTTCATTGCCCAAGATACTAGCATCTACTGGATAGTTCAGTGCTACATATGTTTGAGAACATAATTGTCCTGGAAGTGAGTGCCTCTTTCCTAAGTTAAGTGCCCCCTGTTGGCCTCATTTGCCTCCCTAGACCCAGTCCTGCAACAAAGTCAATACCTTAGACTTTCAGGCTAGACAGTCTTGATCACAATTATTCAACTCTGTTGTCACAGAACAAAAACAACTATAGACAATATGTAAACAAGTGGGAGTGACCATGTTCCAAAAAACTTTATTTACAGAAATAGGCAACATCCCAATGGGATGTTTGGCCCATTGGCCAAAATTTGTTAACCCATAAGACAAAGGATTGATTGGAGGTAAAGGGGAAGTAGAGTCAATTAAAATGTTTTCATGAAAAATGATGAGCTGATGATGATAAAGAAAATAAAAAGGGAGATAGTTTTTATCTTCTTCATACTATAAAGTTCACACATGTTAATTTTTAAAAAGTGAAATTTGTAGAAAAATGCAAGGAAGAAAAAATCAGCCATAAAATCATGAGCAATTTTTTACGTGATTTCCTTTTGGTAATTTTCTAATTTTCAATAACTTCCAGTAATATTGCAAATTCCCTGTAATTACATATTATTTTTACCCAATATTATTATATCATTAACATGTCCTCATACTGTTCAAAGATCTTTAAAGAATTATATCTGATGGCTGTATAATATTTGACTGTGTATTCTGTAGTTTACTTAGTTTTCCTTAATTGATATATTCAAGATTAATTTTAGGACCTCAACAGAATAAGAGCTTTGAGATTAACCTAATAAAATGTGTTTTCATTTTTTAAAATATATTTCTGAATGATTTTACAGTCCTCAATATTTGGGGAAAATTTTAGAGGTCATGGTCTTTTTAGGAAGGCATAGTAACATTAACATCCCCATATCTTTGAGAATTCTGTAGTAAGAGGTGAAAGGTCCTTATGTTATTTTAACCCAGAATTTCTCAAATACACTTGCTTCTTAAATCATGCTTTCCTTTATTTTGGCTGAAGACCTGTTGCATCCTACAGGACTCAAGGAAAACATTTTGGAAAAAAAATGGCTACAGGGCTTTTCTATTGCAAAATGAAATTAGAAGGGAAGCAGTGTTAGCAGAATGCAGTTCTATTAAAAGTTCAAATGATGTGGTGGATTTAATAGGCAAGCTTTCTGGAAGATAATCAATGGCTGTGAATATAATATAATTATTTTGCTTTTATTATTTCTAAAGAACCTTTTTTTATTGAAATTAGGGAAGGGATTAAAAATATGTCAGATAGAGATTATAGATGACCACGGAACTGAGGCAAGAAATGAATTTATGAATCCTGCCACAATTGCAGTCTCAAAGTAAATGAAAGAGTTAGAACATGTCGGTTTAAGAGTTATAGATTTCCATAGTTAGAAGCAAATGATAAATGATGAGCATCGATAGGATAATTTTGGCATGGAACATAACAGCTGAATATTATTTATATTATATTATATATCAAGGGTATTGCAGTGTTAAAATTTCATCTTGAAATATAAATCTAAAGACATATTAATCTGCACCTGTATTTCTGAAATAGTGAAATCCTCAGATGAAATTGGTACTTTGCACATTTGTCAGTTCATTGATACTCTTGTCATTTTGTGGAAACAGAGAGAAGAGAAAGAACATTTTCTATTTTCCAAGGAGTTATGCTTCATATTTTTCATGAACTTATATTAGCAAGAACCAATTGAAGATTCTTTTGTTGGGTATAGTGATTTCAGCAACTGTCTATGAAAGAAAATTACTATTTTACAGCCAATGACAAAAATTAAGTCTGCATTTCTAAATACAGGGAGACTATACAAAACACCTGCGCTGCCATTACAAGAAGGCCAGCTCTGCGCTATCTCCTATTTAAAAAACTTTCAGACTGTCATATTAGGAAGATGAGAGGGGCGAGGGTATAATAAAGAATCTGAACGAAATAAGACTTGTAAATGGAACCCAAACCTCATATAACATCTCTAGTTTTAAAACTAACCACCTTTACTCAGTTAAGCATCTAGCTCTTGATGACTCAAGTCATTATCCTGGGGTCATGGGATCAAGCCCTGTATCAGGGTTCCCACTGAACGTGAAGCCTCCTTAAGATTCTCTCTTTCTCTCCCTCTGCCCCTCTCCCCCACTTAGACTTTCTGTCTCTCTCTCAAATAGATATAGATAGATAGATAGATAGATAGATAGATAGATAGATAGATAGATAGATAAAAGTAGCCACCTTTACCATAAAAAGTTCAAAAGGAAAAATAAATAAAATTAGAGAATTACTTAGTCTTGAGCTCTACAGAGCTTGTCCTTGCCCTTGATCATTAAACAAGAAATGATAAACAGGAAAATCAAGTGCATGTTTTACAAATAATCTTCATTCGTATTTTATACATGGGTATAGATACCTGTTTGGTTGATACTTGAGCAAAATGTTTATGTAAAAGATGTTTCCCAGGATTGCTGGTAGATTAGTGTCACAGCAGCGAACTCTCTGATGTGATCTCAACTAAGTACAGAATGCTCAGTAATAGTTAAATCTGCTATAATAGACATTCCATTAGCCTTACTAACTGATTGCCTAAGCTCTTTCAAGACTGAAATTCTGAGCCCATTTATATTTTATTAGCAGTAAGTTGAGCTTGGCTACAGCATATATATATTTATGACTTCAGTTTATCAGTCGTATTCCAGATTATGTTTTCCAAGTATTTCTTTTCTGTGTTAAGTTCTCCTTCCTTTGATTGGACCAGATCAGCATTTGTATAAGTCACCAGGGAGTT
The DNA here is from genome assembly GCF_006229205.1 of Suricata suricatta. Classification (NCBI taxonomy): domain Eukaryota; kingdom Metazoa; phylum Chordata; class Mammalia; order Carnivora; family Herpestidae; genus Suricata; species Suricata suricatta. The sequence continues at coordinate 79,542,267 of NC_043705.1, read as the reverse complement.
TTGAGTTTATTATAGAAATAGGTATTATAAATTTTCTAAGTATTTTTTAAGAAAAAAGGAAGGATCTACATTGAAAAATTGATCATGGACCCTTTGTCCTGTCTCTTCCATTGCTCCTCCTTTACCTCAGGGCCATCTGGTAATATCTGAGCACGAGCCTGTGGGTCTCTGACTCCCCATTGCCCTTGTCAAAGCACATGCCATTGGTCTTCTCTTTCTCAGAGCAGTAAGTGTTTCTTTCAATATCATACATCTGTCCTATCTGGGGCTAGTACTATAATCTCTTGGAGTAAAGTTTACTTTCAAAAGTGTTATAAATTCATGGCTTTTAGTAATGCAACAGATCTCAAATATATAAAATTAATGAAATATTGAGATTAGTTTTCTAAATTAAAATTACATTGCTATGAAAGAGCAGCATAGGTCAGCATTGTCTCTTTTTCCTCTGTACAAAAGCAAAAGGAAATAAAGAAATTTCAGTGAAAATCTTTTTCACTGAGAAGATAGGAGACAGATATAATCAACAAATTCTAAGATAACATTTGAGGGGCATAAAGCTTCTAGAGAAAATATAGAAAAATATCTTTATGACAACAGGACAAGAAAAGACTTCATAGACAGGACATAGAAAACAATAACTATAAAAGAAAAAAATAATAAGATAGATTTCTTCCAAGTCCAAACTTTTGCTCATTAAATCACACTGTTAAACAAAGAGGCAAACCACACGCAGGGAGAAGATATTTGCCTTAGATATATCTAGCAAAGTGCTTGTATTCAGAATATGTAAAGAGCATCTATAGTGCAGTGACAAAATACCAAATGATCCTATAAAAATGGGCAGCTAAACTGCAAAATCTGAGGGCACTGTTTTCCACAAGACCATTCTCACTTCTGACACCAATTTCAGGTGTGCTGAGGAGTGGTTCCAAAACGACCTTCATGGTCAGTAATTCTCTGGATTATTAACAGAATTTACTTAAATCTATTATACTCTTGGTTACAATTTATTACAGAAAAAAAATACAGAAAATTAGCCAAAGAAAGAGACTGCTGGAGCAGAGTCTGGGTTGATTCCAAATGTGAGGTTTCTACTGTCCTCAAGATATATTACCCTCCCAGCATTGATGTTTGACAGTATATATAGAGTACTACCAATTTGAAGTTTCATCTGAAGTTTGGGATCCATAGTTTTTAATGGGGATTCATTACAGAGGCATGATCGATTGATTGATTGATTGCCTATATGGTTGATCTTAGCCTATAGGTGAACTGACTCCACATGACCCAAAGTACCCACATTCCATTCATAAGGCTTATCTTTTGGTGGCCAGACCCCTGCCCTAAACAAAGGTATAACATAAATTACTTCCCAGAAAACAAGCACAAATGCCAGAACTTTTCTTGGTAACTTTTTTACTATAAAAGGCAAAGGACCCTCTGCCAAAAGATATGTGATTGATCAATATGTACACCAAATCAATATTCATCAGGGGAATGCAAATTAACACAACAGATACCACTACAATCCACTAAAATGGACAAAATGAAAATGACTTGGCTCTATGAAGTATTGTTTAGAATGTGGACCAATTAGAACTGTCATACATTTCCTGTGCAGATGTAACATTATAGAAAACTTTGTTTGCTAAAGGTAAACATACATATGACCCAGCGTTTCACTGCTTGATATTTACTCCAAATTCATAAATATGTCTTTCTATAAAAATATGTGTACAAGAGTTTTCATGCCAGCTTTAGTCATAATAATCAAAACTAGATAACAACCCAAATATCCACTAACAAGAGAATGGATTAGTGGCTTAAGGTTTATTCCCACCATACAATGCCAATCCTTAATAAAAAAGAATAAACTGCTATCTTACCCACCAGTTTAACATATCTTAAACAATTTATGCTGAGTGAAGAAGCCAAATACAGAAAGATTCCATAGTGTATGATTCCATTTATACAAATCATAGAACTGGCAACGCTAATCTATGGTGATAAAAATCAGAATAGTGGTTGACGTATGAGAAAACGGGGCTAGAAGAGGGTAGTGACTGACAGAGAAGAAAAAGAAACTCTGGTGTGACGGAAGGGCCCCCTGACTTGGTGAATGGGAGGGTTACAAGGTGCAGCACATAAGCAGTTGTCACCTCATCAACTTGAACACTGAAGGTTTGTGCATTTCATTGAATGTAAATTATACCTGTTTTAAATCCACTTTCTGAAAGTGAGACTCACACAGAAAAAGACAAGCTGTATATTCTTTGTTTGGAGGGATGGGTGGGAGCTGTGTATAGCCTTCTGCTAGAACAGGGAGATCACAATATGGAAATGTAAAGACAAAGGAGAGATAGGAGCCAATGGAGAGGTGAAATGACTTGGCAGAACTAAAAGAGGAATTAGACTAAAAAACAAAACTGAAGGATTCCAAGGAAGGAAAGACAATAAGAGAATATAAGTTAGTAATGTGGATCAAAAAAACTAGAACTGTTAAATGAGTTAAAAAGCACTTGGAAAGAAAAATTAAAGGTAAAGATAGATCTAGGAGATAAGCAAAGGAGATCCACAAAATTATAAAAGTTAATAATGGAAAAACAATTATATAATTCAATGTTTTTACCATTATAAAAGCATCCCAAACTCTATAAATTGAATGGACATCCTGCGTACCAGAGAAAATTGAGCCAAAATGGCCAAAAAGAAACTTATCATTAGAAAGAAATAGAGCCTGCTTCTAAGTTTGGGGACCACTGAGCTGAGGATTCCTTGTTGTAAGAAAAGGCAAGTTCTTCCTCTTGGATAACATGAATGTTACGCCTCCGTGCAAAATAGCGTATCATTTCTCAAGGCGCTAAGCAGCGAAGTGTTAGGGCTACCTTCTACCTGCTCCCAATTGTTAAAAAGGCAGGAATTTTGACACCTGGTTTTTAAATCACTGATAGCCTGAAATTAGCCATTGTGAGAGTATTTACACCATGTAATTGGTAAGCACTACTCATCAGGGCACTTCCCCTCCCTCCGCTGGTTTAGCAGCACATCCCTAGTTAGAAGTGTCTATTTTTGTTTCTTCTAGTTATGTCCTATTCACTGTTCAGGAGGTGTCCACAACTTAGCCTGGTATTTGCAAGTTTCATATGATAGCTGGGGAACATTTTGCAATATTAAGTAATTAATGTTACTACTAAGTTTGCATGCCTGTAAGTATCTCATATTGAACATTAAATGTTAGGATTATATATATTTGATTTTTGTGAAACTAATGAAACCTCAAAAAGTAAATTAAAAAGTTAACATTATTTTTTAAAGTTTACTTAAAATTTTTATGTTCAGTAATGATAATTTATGTTTTGTCTTTTAATTTTAATATATAATTTTAACATTGTAGGAGAAAATTAACTTCCTTGAGAAATATATGAAAACTAAATTTTGATGTTTGATTTAAAGTTTTGATGAAAATGTATTCAGATTTCATGACCTTCACATTTAACACTTCAGCTCATCTTTGGCAATAGACGAAAGTTATGTGAAAACCTTAGTTAGTACAATATATTTTTGTTTATGGTTGTTAGAGGCTGGGGAAGTGGGAATGAGGAGTAAGGATTTGGTGGCTATGGTGCTTTTTGTGGGGGTCATGAAAATGCACTGCAGCTGGATAGGAGAGCTGGTTGCTCAACTTCGAGAATGTACGGCCCCCAAATCGCTCACCTTAAAATTGTTAATTTTATGTTATGTGGATTTCACCTAAGTAAAACTTTTAAGAAATAAATACAACAACATAATGTTGCTGAAAGGAAGGCAAGAAAAAAATTTTAGGGGATAAATATATAATAATTTATGAATGATGTATATCTTATTTTATTATTTATTCAAACAGCAGCATATCAACAAAACACCCAGACATGTGCAAGAGTAACTGAATTCTGTCATTTTTTAAATATTTTGCAGGCTCTCAGTCATATAAGAACTACATCTTTTTTCATATTACTCAGTGTTGTTATTATGAACATATATTTGTCAGGATAGAAGAATAAACATTTTATTGAGTGTGCTAAGTTTCATGTAACCTTTTAGACATACTGCGTAACTTTTCAATATTTAGATATATAATATGTTGACCTCCATTTGTGCTCCTGCCTGAGACCCCACCCACCAGTGTTAGGGAAGGGCCTGTCCTACAGCATGTGAAGCATCAAAGGACAGTGCAAGGAACAAAGATCTGGGCAGTTCTGGAAGCAGGAGAGACTGCTAGATAACAGGAGATACTTACAAAGTGCTGTTTTGGAGTAAATGGTGAAATTCTCAGCTATGGATTAGTTTTTCAGTCTGATTTCCATGTACTTAATTTAGTGCTTGATTCATTTAGTGGTGTTTCAGAAGACAATTTACACAGAGAAGGATATTTTAGAAGTTTATTACATCAGCAATATCATTGCAAAGGACTTTGCCAGTCTCTTAGAAGAAAATATGATGATACTATCACTACTTAAAATAGGTGATTGTTTGTTCATCAGTAAATAGAGACTTCACTAACCACTGATATTTTTAGGGATATTCAATAAGATAGAGTTAGAGAAAAACAGGGTAGGTTAGTACCTAAAATTAAGAGGCATGACAGAGCAAAGAGCTCAGTAGTATATGGCTGCCATAGGAAAACCAAGTGATCGCTTGGTAAATTTTCTCTTGAGTTCCTGGTGCTATATAGAACTGTACCTTAAAGTGGCATTCACCAGGACGACTTTCCTCTCCCTGTCATTGTGCCCAGTTTTGCCATGACGAAACAACTTTAGGCACATGAGAAAATTCTCTGGTAGCCCCAACTACAAACTACAAAATAATTCTCAGTCCTTTACAGAAAACATCAGAGAACTGCAAGCATTTTGAAGGTCAGGGAAGTGACCTCCATTTTTTTTTTTTTTTTTGCTCACTTTCAGCACTCAGGACTCCAGCTGTATTGAGGGCTAATGTCACATTACAATTCTAGGAGGGTTTGATTGACAATACTGCATGATAGCCCATCCAAAAAATTAATCTGTGTTGGAAACAGAGAGATGCCCTCAAGACACTCACTCTGTTGGCTCTTTTTCGCTTTTCCTTCGAGATAGTAAGGATTATAGTGATTCTCCTCAGTCCTTGAGAAAAGATAGCACGCAGACATCAGAGCAGCAACTTATGTCTGTATTTTCAGCAGGTCAGCCATCTGATCTGGGAGCTTCAGTTTTTTTCACAATCATACTGAAATGTCGGTTTTGTCAAAAGATAGCATCACATCTACGCCGACTGTCTAGGTGGCGGGGCTGCTCTGGGCCATGGCGACACTATCTGTGATGATGGAAGAGCCTGAAAGGTGATCACAGAGGCATTGTCGCTGTGTCCAAGCATCTTCCTTTGTCAGCTCTTCAGGAACTCCTTCGTAACCATGGAGTTCGAAATCATCTTTCATGTGAAACATTTCAAAATGTCACATTACAATTGTTATTCTTCAGGAGAGGGTTGCATTTTCATGGAGCAAAAAGAGCAAAGAGGAGAAGGGCTTTTGAATGTAAACCCTGAGAAGGCAGAGACCAAGCCTTCCTCATGATCTGATAGCTATTTTAGTTCTCAAAGAGGCATGGAAAGATCCAAGCTTAGGCATGAAATAACTTTTAAGTTCCCGTACTCTAAGTGATTGGAATGGCCCTAACGGTGAAATCTCACCTCAAACCTTCATGCCTCCTATTCAGTTTCTCCGTTCCCTCCAACCTGGAGCTACATGCCGCATTCTTTGACTCCATCAGTGACCTTTGTAATCAAAGGATAAACTGGATATTACATCAAACCAAAGTCCAGACTTCCCCCTCCTCCTACCAACTCTGGGACATGGGAGAACGGCAGCCTTGCCTTAGCTTGTCTCTTGCAAAACACAAAGCAAAATACCTTTGCGAGGAGAAAACAACATATATGTATATATGTGAGCTATAGCAATAGACTGTCAAAAAGAACACATTGACAGGACAGGGTTCATTCATTTCAACCCTGAACGATCAGAGAGATGATAGAGAACAGATCTTGAACACAGTCACTTTGGGTTGCAAGAGGGGCCTTAAACTCTGCCATTGGAGCTGTGCCCCGTCTTGAAGAAAAAGATCACAGCTCTTTCACTTAGTAAGAGATAAAAATACCCTGGTGTAGAAGAGCGAGGCCTGAGAGCTATCATTTCCCCTCTGACTTCTGCTTGCTGCAGTCTGCTGAAAGATGTTACGGCTGACCGACCCTCAAAAATAGACACTGTGATGGTGATATATTGTGGCCCTTGAAGAATTTAATTGTCAAATTGACATTTATCAAAAGCTTTAGTGCATTTGAAAGATAAATTGTGCAAGTTTGGTCAGATCAAAGAGCCCCTGTTCTTCTCCATTCATGGTGCAGGAGGCTTCTGCAGGCGAGTCATGTGTGAAAAATGATCCCTTTCCAGGCCCACCCCTTAAAGCACTGCACTGGTGACAGATAATCACAAATTTAAATGTTAGCCTCCTCTTCAGAAAGTTCTTAAAATAATGGAGAACCCATGGAGACCATTTGTATTTGAAAGGAGTGCTAAATAATTTAGTGTTGGAGAGCAGGATGCGCTGTGCTGGGCAGATAAATGATGAAACCCCAGCACTGACTCTCTTCAGCAGTTGCCACACTAATTACAGATCAATTACTTCCCAGTTGTTTGCAACCTTATCAAAGAATGGTAAATTTACTGAGAGCAAAGTGTGATAAGATGACTTTTCATTATTACAGTAGATTTGTTGAAACAGCTCTGACACTGAGATTAATAAGAGCTCTCCCAGAGGTAATAGGATCCGTGAGCATATAGGGAGGGTTTAAGAGCTGAAAACCGGATGCTAGACGCTATCATGAAAACCCTTCCTCTCATTAATTGTTACCATGAGTGTGTTCATAATGCAGAAATAAGGCAGGGAAATGATCCATTCACTGAAACTTACCTAAAACAATGTAGCTCTTTACTCCCAAAGAGGAATGCAGAAAATCAAAGGGAAGTAAAAGCGTTTGGGTTTGGAAGCAAGAGAAGAATGTGTGTGTGTGTGTGTGTGTGTGTGTGTGTGTGTGTGTGTGTGTGTTTATGTGTTCTAGCTGGATTCCATTTTCGTTAAGACAATCACAAAGAGATGGTCTGTCCAATGTCACTATAAAAGAAAGTGTCACCATTTTTGAGGTGGATGTCAGTGGAATTACTAAAGAGCTGAGACCAATAAAGATTTGGGGTGGCTGTTAGGGTCACACTTGGCTAGATCCCTCCTGGCAGAGAAGCCTGGGAGGAAAAATGAAGGGTTCATAGAGGCCAGGGAATCTTTCAAGATTTGAATAAGTAATGTATAATGTTCTTCACACAGTGCACAGTAGTTATGGAACCCTTTTTTTTGTTTTTTTTTTTTATTTTGCTTTTTTTAACTGAGAAATAACTCATTGAGGAACACTTTCACTGGGTTAATTTTAACACCAGTGTGCCAGTCTACTAACCTTTTAGAAGCCGTCTCCGCACCTCCTCGTAACCCCAAGTCTAGTGGGCACTTGGAACTCCTGTGGACTTGTATATTCAAATTTACAAGCCACTGCTATTTTAAACGCATGCTCTGGTCACAGGAATCTGTGGAAAATGATGAGAAACTTCTACCATGACTTGGGTAACTAGAGTAAGATTTCAAGTCCCAATGGAAATGGATGAAGAGAGAAGCTGGGAAGCAAAAGCCAGCTGTTAGGGAATGGGCAGGATTTTATAAGACATTTTAATAAAGTCTTCCATAATTTTTTCCCTGACTTTTAAAGGAAATACGAAACCGTGGAGTAAAGGTCAAATCTTTTTGTAAATCGAAAACTAGTCAGGAAAGGGAAGAACCAGAGGCTGTGAGGGAGCATTTAGTGGTAAGATATTCATCCTCGCCCGTGTTGAGTGTTGCTGATAGGAGGAGGAAGTGAATATGGTTTTCCATTAAGTGATGTTTACCTGAACTTCTTAGGAGTCCTAGTCTATTAAGCTCTGTAGTTATCCTTATTTTTTGAACAGATCCAAATAAGTAAACTAAAGCTCAAGCCTAGAAAATAGTTCTTCCCATATTATCTTCAAAACCAAATTTGAAGCCTTGTGATAGTTCAATGCCAGTGATTCTGTTCCTTCAAGGATAAGCCATGGCGAGTTTGAAGACTTTTCAGATACAACCAAGAAAATTGGGAAAGAGTATGTAGTATTCACTTTGGACAAATGCACGGAAAGATGATACTGACTGGAGAAAGATAATATGAGCTTGGTCTGTTTCAAACTTAATTCTTATACCGGCAAACAATACTTACGCATCCCTATGGAAGGGTCTTGGGAATAATTGTCAACCAATCAGTACATTTTTTTGAGCCACAGACACCAAGAAATCAAGATGAAAAGTAGCTCAATGTGGCATCAATAGTAATCGTTGTTTTGTGCCTTCATTTTGTGTGTTTTCGCCACTACAAAGGAATAAACCAAAAGCTATACGAGAATAATAAAATACCTTCTTTAATTTTTTCTCTGTTAACTCTAGAAAAAATATAGCCAAAAAACCCAAAACAAATATTTGTATTCTCTTCTACTCAATGGGCTATTTGTAAGGTGACAATAGGGAAGAGAAAGTACAGAAAAGCCTCTGAAAACCAGACAATGGTATTTCCAGCCCAAATTTCTCTCTTCTCCCTCCATCCTCTCTGCCTTTCCCATCTCTCTTCCTACTTACTGAATTTGATCTGTTTCATCTAGGTGGTTTACCTGGGCGTAGACGCATACTGCTTTCCACATTCTTGTTGCAAATTTGTTTTCCTTCATTTTAAAAATCAGGCTGGGAAAAGTCTGGTGTGTGTCTGTGTAAGTTGCTGCTACACAGAGGAGAGAGGAGAGGAGGGGAGCTGGCGTGGTATATGAATTACACATGTTGCAAATACTTAGCATGGACTGTCTTGAAGCAGATGTGTTTGATGTATTCAAACACGTGCATATTCAAAAATCACGAGAGGTGTTGGGAAAGCTGATCAGTTCTCTCCATACTTCCTGCCCAGAATGTCAGAACAAAGGATCACTTGATGAAATTGAAGGGCAGAGATTTATGAGGGAAGGGGGGTACAAAATGAAAGGAAATTCCACTTCACATTACATTCATTCAACCTTCTGAATCTGCTTCCATGGAAATCCCTGACTTAATACTGTGGTTAGATTTTAATAAGGTTAATTTTTTTGACTGATTGTACCACTCATACAAGCTTTTGCTGAGATTATGATAAAAAATAAGAAAATCTCTTGCTTTGGGTTGTAAACCATTCTTGGAATGATTAACTCGCTTCTATGTGTAGTGTTGGCAGTTATTCTAGGGAAGAGTTGGATTTATTTTCCCTCCTCAGAAGCATGCTTTGGGATCATTATTGCACGGGATGAACCTTTTGCTTCAGAAAATCCTGTGCATGTCAGCCTGAAATCCACTTTGTTGAAGAAGCTGTTTCATTTTGGTGTTAGCTGCCATTTTTTAAGTATTAGGGCTAGCCTCATTTTAAACATTTACACTTTTTTTCCATGATAAAAATAACATGTGATCATTTAAAATAATGCAGAAAATTAAGGAAAAAGGGAGAAAAATTACTATCACTTAGATATAGCTAATTTTAACTTTTATTCCTTTTTTCTTTTTCTTTCTTCTTCTTTTTTTTTTTTTTGCTTGCTTGCTAGCTGGCTTGTATAATATATAATCATGCTTATTTAGAATTTTGCATCTTGCCTTTTTGACTACATTTTAGCAGAAGTATTGCATCATCTTTATAACCATTGTAATGGTTGTTTAACATTGCAATGAGATCATAAACTGTGGCTTACTTAACCATTCCACTATTATTGGCTATTGAACTTGTTTTCTGTTTTTTTTTTGCTATTGTTTAGAATTGTTTCCTTGGAATAGTGGTGTTACCAAGTCAAAGAACATGAGTATTTTAAAAGATCTCACTAATTTGGAATGTAAATAATAAGAAAAAAAATAGATTGATAGGTTGGTTTGATTGCATGTTTCAATATTCACATAATAAGGCACCCCTTCAAGTAGGAGAAAAGCAAAGACATCATTTGAGAGCCATTTTGAGTAAACTGATGCCTGCTTGTATTAAGGATGGGACCTGAGGTCTACGTCATGTGTCAGTGCCCTTAATGGCTACCGTTCCAAGCTAAGTGGCCACCATGTTTATGGGTCATCAGCTTCCAAACTGGTTTGTTGACTCTTGTTAGCAAGAGTCATCTTTACAAAGCACATTCTCAAATTCCTTTTGTGAAAAACAACTACAATTGCTGCCCTGAAGTTTCCTGATGGTATTTTTCTTTCACTACTTATGTAAAATTGAATTTGGTTTCTTTTGCCTCTTAGGTGACAGAATAACCTCACCCAGGCACACTCAAGGGTCCATCTGCTAACTCAAACAGACGGAGTTGGGTGGATTTCAGAAAGAATGTTTTAGAATGGGGAGGGGAAAGTGGGGAGCAAAAGAAATGGGGAGAATTTAGATGATCTTAAGTGTATTTTTTAAAAAAGGATAATTAGACCACTTTCAGATCTCTCACCACAGCTGCCATGGCCTGAGTGCCCTTGTCGAAGGAACAAACATTCCACCAGGGAGGCATAGGGCGGGTGCTGTGGCGATGAGCAGTACTGTAGCCTGGGAAGTCCCCTTACATTGTCACAGCAGTAGAACCAAGAGGTCAAAATGCCACTTTCTGTCTATGGCAAGATTGGGACTGTCCTCATTCTGCCCCTGCCCTGAGGTCCTGCCCATCTTGTGCCCTGGGTACGCTTACACCTGTGCTGAGGTGTTAGGTCAGCACCAGCTCTGTCCCACAGGCTTCCTGTCAGGAAGGAGACGGGAGGGGGATGTCAAGGCTTGGACGTAAAGCTAAAGCAGTGGGTGTCCTCTACTAGGGGGCATTTATTAGGGAAAAATGAGGCCATACTCTAAGGAAGCCTGTAGGTTAGTTTTATTAATCCAGTTTTGTTAAATTTGTTAATAAACTGCCAACCTTTAAGAGCACTTTCACATGAAAATTTAGTTTTTTTATTTCTCATTAAGAAATCAAAAGTTGGGGCACTTCAGTGGCTCCGTTAGTTAAGCATCTGACTCTTGATTTTGACCCAGGTCATGGTCTTACCATTCACAGGTTCTAGCCTGCGTCAGGCTCCATACTGATAGTGTGGAGCTTGCTTGGAATTTTTGCCCTCTCTCTCAGCCGCTCCCCTGCTTGCTCACTCTCTCTCTCTCCCTCCCTCAGAATAAATAAATAAACTTTAAAAAAAGGAAAACAAATCGGAAGTTAAAACTCAAAGACACTTGCATAAAGTACTACTCTGGGGAGCAGTGTGATCTTCTTTCCTATTTACCACGTTCCCACCAGCGCCTGTTCTTCTGTTGTCTTCCTGCTTCCATGACTCGGACTCTTCCCCCGGCCTCCAGGCACCTGGAATGGTGACCTTCAACATGCAAGGGCATGGGCAGGAAGACATGTGGGGAATGGAATCCTAAATCAAGAGTGACAGTATATTGCCTTTCCCGTGGATGCCATGGCCTTTTTGTTAGGGGCCAGCATTACCGGCTGCTCTAACCCTCTGACCATAATAGCACTCTCCAGAGCCGTGTGCACTTACCTGTACAGATTTCTGGTTGTTTACCTGCACAGTCACATACAACAATCCTATTGACATGAACAATGGACCTGGTTTCGTATCACCGTAAAAGAACAGCATAGGACCTTCCCCTTTTTCTTTAACTAAAATTCTGTGAGCTGTTTTGCTCATTGTATTAATCAGTGTGATGATAGTTTAGTCTGTATAGCCTCGTCACTAAAAGCTGGTGGTACAAGAAACTCCTGACCATGAGTCATTAACCCTGGGGGTGAAGCTGAGGTCTACAATGGCAGAATTCCTTCCCATCATGTCATATTTTCCAGTGAATTGATTTTCCCCCCCATTTTACACCATTGTAAAAATGTAATTTTCATTTACAAGTTCATTTTTAATTAGTTATTTTAATAATTTTTAAAGTGTATTTATATGGAGAGAGACAGTGTGCAAGCAGGGAAGGGGCAGAGAGAAAGAAAGAGAGCGAGAGGGAGAGAGAGAATCCCAGTTTGATGTGGGGCTCAGACTCATGAAACTGAGATAAGACTCATGATCTGAGCTGAAATCAAGAGCCGAACACTTAATTGACTGAGCCGCCCAGACACCCTCCCATGTTAATTTTTAAATAACATATGATGACATGGGAGAAGGGGTTTAATGTTGAATAAAAAAACAGAGTACAGTATCGTGTATACAACAGGATTCCAGCTTTATAAAAATGGCATTTGTGTGCATAAAAAAAGTCTAAAAGGGAATAGTTCACAGTGTTAATTGTGATTATCTTTAAGTGGTGATTTACAAGTAAATTTTCTTCCTTAAAGTCTATTTTGATTATTATTTGGGGGCCAGGACTATTTTGTATGGGAGAATGGCATTTTAGAAACTCTTATAATTATACAAATTGAAATAGCATTCTAAAGTCTTTCTTTAAAAGATACAAGTTATTAGTATAATGAGGCTATGATCTATATTGGTGAAATTAAACATTCATATCAAATACTTATCTATAGCTATTTGTTTCTCCCCCTATAATAAAAGAAATCATACTTCCTTTTGTATTTCCAAATCCAATATAGGGCCAGCCCATTTCACAGACAACACATCTGAGGAAATGCCAGGACGCAGGAAAGAGAAGGGTAGACAGTATATCTGATACACATTTGCCTGTAATAACTTTTTAGCTAAATAGTAATTGTATCTCACTCTTTCCCTTCTGGATTTCAAGGAAGAGGGATACATAAAAATGGCAAATGGACCTGAACATCGTTCTTTCATTGGTATGGATGGTAAAGTCTGTCTTCTCTCTTTATTGCTTGTGTCATTTGACTAAGCATCTGCCACAATAAAGTGAGAAACTGGGAAGCATTTTACGATAAGAATATTACCAAAATGTGGACAGTCTTATATAGAAACAAATAGACATTGTGTGAATAAATTAATTTTTCATTAAAAAATTTTTTTTAATGTTTTTATTTATTTTTGAGAGAGGGAGAGAAAGAGAGACAGCGTGAGCAGGGGAGGGTCAGAGAGAGAGGGAGACATAGAATCTTTCAGCCCAGAGCCCGACGCGGGGCTTGAACCCACTAACCATGAGGTCATGACCTGAGCTGAAGTCAGATGCTCAACCGACTGAGCTACCCAGGCACCGCTAAGTATTCATTTTGAACTCATTGATAGATATTAAATATTATTTATGAACAGGACAAGCAGACCTGAGATTTTTTAAAGCTAACATCAAATTTAATAATATCCATTGATAATAAAGTCTAGAGATGTCAAAGAGGAGAGTGTTCCAGAAATTTTCACTGATTTATTTATTTTACCAAGGAAAGGCACTGCATTGGATCAAAGTTAAGCTAATTATCAGAATGTATTTAGACATCCCTAAACAGAGGCTGGCATCTTTATAAACATCTCTTGCATTCTTGTCTGGAAATGAAACAGGGATATACCATTTAGAAGCCCATGTAAATCATTTCTACTAAGTCACTGAGCAAGTTTGAAATGACTTTACAGCAAAGTTTGTCCCTCAGGTCTCAATCGTGTCTGGGTGCCCACAGAGCTCTGAGCGCCTGATCGGCCCTCTCAGTTCTCTGCCTGGCTTCATCTCTTTCTCAGCCCCTACTTCAAAAGCAGATGATAAAGGCCATTCTCTCAGGCATATTTTCTAGCTACAACTATTAGCTTTTTCTTCTCATTCTTTTTTGCAATTAGAAAAAAAAATGTAGAGCTCTTTCCCCAAATCATTGCTTCCTTCTGGCTGCAGATGGGGCTGGCCCGCAAGTCGTTCTGCTCACTCTCCATTTTGACAGAGGGGGAAAGAGGCAGCCGTCGTGTCTCCTACCCAGTGACTTCTCATCCTTGTGTCCTTGCAAGGACACCCCAGAAACACACTTGTCACATTTTAAGCAAGTGGCTGGAAAGTGAGAATTAGAAATGTCCTACCTTTTTTTTTTGTTCTAATCAAGGATGGTTCTGTTTTGCCAGCTCCCCTCTGGTAAGAAGGTGTTTGGGTCTGACAAGTGTCTCTCTCTTTGTGGAGGGGAGGCCCAGGGTGACGTGAAGACAGGCAGAGAGGGACCAGAGCTGGCTTGTTCCTTCGTTAATTCAATGACCACGAAAAGTAAACTTTCCTGACACAGTTTTGTGGTTCACTGCTTTCATTCCCCCTGTCCTCCCTGAGCACAGAACAACTTTTAACTTTACCTCTGTAATTAGCTAGCCTCAGACAGCTGAAATTTAAATCCCTCTGAGAGGTGGTAAAAACATTTTAAAGAGCTATGACAAAAACTGTTAGCCTGTACCACATTTTTAGAGACCTCTGAAATCCCTTCTTTTTCTTTCAAAATTCTTCCACTTTGAATTTGAAGAAACCTTGGCAGAGTAATAAATACTTAATTCTCAATAGACGGTTCCTAAATTGCTCAGGCTAACTTGTAAATAATCCAGCCTACAAAGAAAAATGAACTACCTGATCCATTTACTGTGCCCGTTAACAATGTAATTCCTAGAAACATCACACTTTCAAAACTTTACCCTAAAAATCTATTGCTCTCAGGCAAAATTCCAGTCACCCTATTAAAAATCCTGAAAAACGGATTGGTTATCAAGACAAAAACCACACTCGACATTAGGGACTAGCATCTTACTTTCCTTTTACGCCACAGGCAAAGACTGGCTTCTGATACAATCCATCAACCATGCTTTAAATGAAGTGGTATAACACTGGTGAATTTCAAAATCACTAAGAAAGTTCATTACGGAGTAATGAACCCCCATGGATTCTTCCACAACTCTATTCTTCTTCCTCCAAAGCTCATCTCCTGGATCTCTTTTCCTAATTCAGTTCCCAGCACCCCAGGGCTCTCTATTAATCCTTCATCTGGCTCTATCACCCCCTGCCTCAAACCTATAGCTTCTCCCTCCCTATTGCGGCTGAGCTCCCAGCCTCCCCCACCTCTCTTGAAACATACCCAAGATTTCCTGCCACTCTCTTGATACAAACTACTAATCTGAGACACAAATCCTAATTCAAGTTCTAGGAGAGCGTCCGAAAGAGTCGGCTAGTCTTCTCTATCTTCAAGAGTCTCCTAGAGAGGATACCCTGTCTTTACCTAAATCCTAGAAATGAGTCTAATAGTAGAGATTCCTTGCCAGTCCAATCACAAGAAGAAGGGGGCTGCCAATTTCTCCCATGCAGTGGGCTGGCCTTGGCTATAAGTATATGTGTGGGAATTGAATTGAAGTTAGGAAACCTAGTATTTACCCTGACCTAAAATTATTTACTTGGAGGTCTTGTTGATACTTCTTTTCTGTCATGCTTTATAAACACAATTCTCTAAACTTATTTATGCTTTCCCTTCTTCAGCTACAAGAACTGTTCTCAGTGCACTCTCACTCCACACAGGTGTGTCGTGATCCGTTGTGAGATGTCACAAGAAATTTGTTACCAGTAATAGTTTTTCTGAAGCCTGAAAAGTATTGGGTTTCTTTTTCTAAGAAGAGTTTTCTAGGCTATAGCAACCATCTCACAGTCTTGTAACAGCTAGAATAACCCTGACAGTGCCCTTGAGAATGTGTTGCACATGTGAAAGTCATCTTCCATGGATGAGAAGGAGGCAAACATGTTGACAAACGGTGCACTACAGCATTGGACCCAGTAATTGAATATAAAGGAGATTACTGGACATTTGTTCCAGTGGGCTCCTATTCAATTAAACCATATGCCCAGAAGAGCAAGGCAGATAATTCATAGGAAAGAATGGGCACCGTGGTGACTTTGTGACCCAGAGAATGCACTGGGTCAAAAAGGGCAGTAGCTTCTCGCTCTAGCTGACAGCCACCATGAGAGAAAGAGAGCCCAATGTTGCCAGCACTCCCGATTTTCCCAAAGAAACTAGAAATGCAGATTTTAATGTGGGATCTCCTCCGTTCATAAATGTAAATATCTATGTAAAACATAGAACCTAATTCACAATTTGTTAAACTCTGTTTGGGCCAGATAATACAAAACCAGCAGGCCACAGTTGCAATTTCTGGATTAGACAAAGCATTAACAAGCAAAGTTCAACATTTGAAGATGAGTATGACTCAGTTCCTAATTGCCAGGAACCGATGAGGAAGAGAGGAAAAGCATCAGACTTGGGTAGCTTAAGCAAAACTTGGTAAACTGCATTAGGAGAAGCACAGAGTACCATTTAGCCAGGAAGCAGAGCAAACAGACTTGGGGGAGGTCGTGTTGAATACTGAAGTTTGTCTGCAACTTGGGCTTCTCACAGGGTTCCAAGAAAGTCTGGCTCCTGAGCCCTCCCCCAGCAGGGAAACCTCCTCCAACAGATCCAGACTCTCCTTGGTGTTCTTAGAGCCAACATTAGCCCCTCAGGTACTTTGTGGACACAGTCCCACATGCACAAAGGTGACATGTGGATGGCATATTTACATAGAGCAAGAAAAAGGCCTCTTCGTCTAGGCAGCTGGAACCCTGTGACAGGATGCTCGGGTTGGCCAGGAGATTACAGGATAGATTTCATCCACCAGCCATGCCTTTGGCTGGGTGCCCTTTTGCAGGACACAAACTGCAAGGCAAGTTTACCAAGCAGCCCAGCTTCTTATCAACCTAGGGGTGCGTCTCCAGATGTGCATCTTTGGAGCCTGGTGAAATGTAGACTGTGCTGAAAATTATTTTCCTGTAGCCGTCCTACCTGCCGTGGAGATGGAAATCAGGAGCCCTTGGGATGTGGAGCTATTTAAAAATAAATGTGGCATATGTAACCATAGCAAGCGATTATATCAATTCTAAATGGACTTTGCCTTAAGAAAAATAAAAAACCAAGCTTTGGGGTTTTATTTCATTTACCAAAACCCAAGTGAATTGAGCGTGATTGAAGTGCCTGTGTTTGGCTGGGCTCCTCGTGTAATGCTGGCTTGTTGGACCGGTTTGAGTGGACCCAGCTGTAAAACTAAGAAGCCCCTCTGGACACAATCCCTTCCCAGATGCCAAAAATACCTCCTTTTTGAGAAGCTGGAGGAATAATTCTGCTCCAACAATAGGACATTCTTTCCTCTTGAAGGTTTTATTTTTTCAGGGAATAGGAATGGAGCAGGAGGTTATTCTCTGCCACAAGGCAATGCCCAGAGCAGGGACAAAGTCCTAACCTAGTTAGGAGACTGGGAATTTGATCCAGCATCCCAAAGAGAAAGTTATTCTATTTTTCTCTTTAGACACAGCACCCTTGTCCCTATGGTACATTTACTCTGTGTGTGTGTGTGTGTGTGTGTGTGTGTGTGTGTGTGTGTAAGAGAGAGAGAATGTTGCCAGATGGGCACGAGAAGCGCTAAAATTCTTGGAACCAGACTTTGTTTTTATTTCTGAGGGCATCTTACTCACAGAGTTCTTTCAGAAACCCCAGTGCTGAAATATTTCACCAAGCCGCATGACACAACGTGGATTATGCTGCGGGAGGCATGTACGTTCTCTCCCTACACACTGCTCTGGGGACCGTCGTGCGCTGCAGCCTCTTACGGAAGCCAGCCCCTCCTTTCTTGCCCTGTCAGGGTGGACTCAGCAGTTCTCCCACACAACCTTGTAAAGCGGATGTCTCCTAGTTTTATTTTAGCTCACCACTTAGTTTGAAACTCTTGCTTCTTGATTCAATTTGAGCAACTGTGAGAGTTCAGATTGAAACAAAACAAAAAAGCATTACCTCTCTGTCTGATGTTGACTTTCAAATTGGCTAGAGGGCTCCTGGGATTAAACAGAAGATGTGTGGTATCTTCTTGTAAGGATCATTTTTTCCCCCTTTCTTTTTAATAGAAAATTTCTGCCTGAGACAGAGGCCAAGAGAGTCTGTTGAAAAATCAGAACATCTCATGTGGCTATTCCAATGGAAAATAAAAAAGAAATGCAAATCGTGCGCAGCACCTCGGTCCCTATGCAGAAACCATGAACGTAGAGGAGTCTGGGAGTAGCAACTTGCCTCACTGGGGATCTAGAGTAATTAAACCGAGTGTTGCAAAACCTAACTCGGAATGGATTTAAGCGTCACCAGGGGCGTGCAGCCCCTTCTTTGGGAAGAAGGTGAAAATATGCATCCTGATGGCAAACAAGAAAGCTTTTCATTTGACTCTGAACTTATTTATAGCATTTGCTACTTTCTGTCACATTTGAGCTTATCTTCCTTATTTTAGCCATAAGGAAGCAATGTTATAGCTTGTTATGTCGAAGTTGTGGAAGAAGTACGTACTTAGCTGAAGAAAGCATGTCGTTATTTTTCATAATTATTTCAGAAATGTCATTTCTGATACCATCCAGTCTTTTGTAACGATGAGAAAATTGAATAACCACCCGTTTCCCAAGAACCACTTTAAAAAGTTTGCAGTCAATTTTTTCAGATGGCCACGAAACAATTCAATGATATGGGTAAGCTTGCAGGATGATAGGAGAGCCATTACACGTAATCAGGAAAAAAATATGACGGCGTGTACAGGCAGACTGTTTCACAGAGTTCAGTTAGTTTAGGTTAAGAAATGTTTTCTCTCAGGAAATGCCTCTAAACCAGGGCTACATTTTATTTAATGATGTGGAAAAATTCCACAAAATATCCTTATGAGAAATGTATTTAATTTTCTCCTTTTAAGCCAGTCAGCAAGTAAAGCGAGCTGCATATTGCTTGCATTACTAACACCGCCTGGCAGAGCCTGGTGAAATATGCCTGGTCATGCACATTCAGAGGTAATGTTAGTTGGGAGCACTTGGTATGGTTGCTTAGCACTTTCCAGAAACTGATTGACTTCAGCTGCTGGAAATTTCTGCTGGGATATTGACAGATGTTGAAACCCACCGTAAACTCCCCTTGCCTTTTTCTGTCCCTAAGTACAGAGGAATAAACAGATGTGCAGCCTAGCTTCATGAAACAAGAGCCTCACCTTCCCCGGGCATTAATGATGGCACTGAAGGAAAAGCATTTATGCCTGGATCTGAAAGATTAGTTATCAGCCTTGGCATCACGGGGTAGGTGGGGGGAATAAGAAGCCTCAGGAAACGGGACTGTGTTTGAAATGTGCATCTCCCTTCCCTCCCACTCTGCCCACTATCCTAACTCGATTGATCTTGTTTAGCAGGTTTAATTATGAGCAGGTCACTCTCTGTCCTTCCCTAGATCATTTGGTTTTTCTCTCTGACCTTTGGTGGAGGTGGGCTTGCCCCACTCTGCTCTATAAACACTGCAAAGCAGTAATGACATTCTCAATATATGTGGGATTCAGTTATGAAAACCACTGAGTTGACAGTGATAAAACAGTGTGCTAAATTATATTTTTCCGTATGTTTACAACGTGTAAACTCTAATTTTTACTCCAGGTAAAAAGTAAACGGTAAAGATAGGCTGATTTTTGATAGAGGCAAATGTGATAGAAAATTCTTGGTGCAAAATGAAATGTATCTGATTTGAGGTTTCCTTTCTTATTTGACCTTCACTCTTGTTTCCAGCTCAAGGCTACTTTCTTGAACACTACAAAGAGAATGTGTGTTTTTCAGAAGTCAGATATGCAAAGAAAGAATTGTATTGGCAGGGCTGTTTAGAAAATTTAATTCAATTAAAGTGGGCACAGGATAGTTTTTTATAGAATCAACTTCTCCAAATCTTAAGTATGTATACTGTCTGAAGTTCATCCATGATCAGCAAATTAATAGAAGATGTATACACTAACTAAAGATATGAGCACAATAAAACAGTAGTCCTTGACCTTGGCCATGACATTAATCCCTCCAGACTGTCGATTGACTCCAGGCCCTGGGTAAACTTTAGGGTAAGATAGGCGCAGTCATTTGAAGCCAAATGTCTGTCTGACTTTATCTTAATCCAATGGGAAAAAGGAACCAGTGTCCTGCAACACTGTATACCATCTCTTTGACCTGGAGACCGATGTTAATAGAGGTTGTTTTACATAACACTTTCAGTTCCCTGGGAAGTATGCTGGTCTTCCCAAACAAGGACTAGAAGCTTCTCTTAAAGAAAAATCTTGGGGCACCTTGGTGGCTTAGTCGGCTAAGCATTCGACTTTGGCTCAGGTCATGATCTCACAGTCTGTGGGTTGAGCCCCACATCAGGCTCCGTGCTGACAGCTCAGAGCCTGGAGCCTGCTTCCAATTCTGTGTCTCCCTCTCTCTCTCTCTGCTCCTCCCCAGCTCACTCTCTGTCTCTCAAGATAAAATAAAGACATAAGAAAAATTTGTTAAAAAGAAAAATATTTAAGAATTTTAATCTTTAAGGGGTGCCTGGGTGGGTCAGTGGGTTGAGCCTCTGGCTTCGGCTAAGGTCATGATCTCACTGTCCATGGGTTCGAGCCCCGTGTCGGGCTCTGTGCTGACAGCTAGCTCAGAGCCTGGAGCCTGCTTCAGATTCTATGTTTCCCTATCTCTCTGACCCTCCCCTGCTCGAGCTGTCTCTGTCTCTCAAAAATAAATAAAAAACACTAAAAAAATTTTTAAAAAAAAAAGAATTTAAATCTTTAAGAAAAATTAAGACCTCCCATAAATGATCAGATATTTGGTCCCCTCACCACACATCCAATTTCATTATTAGCCAACACCTAATAATACCAAAATACCATAATACAGTAACCAAAGTATATGTGTGATTTTGCTCAGCAAGGAGAATAAATGAAATTTCTTTTGTAGGTAATCAACTAGTATGCTATTGCTTTTGATAGCTTCAAATTACCTATAAGAGAGATTGATAGAAAATTTCTTACACTTGTGGAGAAAAATATAATTAGCGATCATAAGATATAGACCTCCATGATTTTTTACTGTAATCTTTGACACAAGATTCCGTATTTTAGCTCTATGCAAAGTGAGATATTAGTTTACATTTTTACTAATTTTTTTTATTATTAATTTCACAGTGTTTTTTTTCTTCCTTAACACAGCTTAAAAGGTGGAATTGCCCAGATTTCACTTAGAGCTTAAATAGCTCAGTAACATCTCTATTAATTTTTGTCTATTCTAATATGAAATAATGCTAGGCTGTTCAATTTCATACCATGGATTGAATCATACATCTTACAGTCTCTATTTGGAGTCTTAGATGAAAGTGGTCGCCTTAACTCTTCTTATACTTGGCTATCCTAAATCTTTTTAAGTAAAGCCACCATGATTAATGATACTCTTAAAGATAAATATTTTAAGAAATGTTTAATATTGGCATATTATAGTTATTTGTCTCAACCATCTTTCCTGATTATAGAAAGAATACATAGTCATAAAATAAAATTTGGAGAAAAAAACAGAAAAACATAAATCACTTTTAGAAAGTAATGTTGGATTAGTTTTATTCTCCCCATTTTGTACTTCCCCAGAAAGAATTTAAATTGAATATTGATTTCATTTTTTGCTTCAGAATATATCAAGATTATAACTGCATATTGGTTCAATTAGTCTTTGAAGCAAGTGTTTTAGAATTCAGGAGGCCCAGAGATTTTGAGTGTCTCGTATCTCCTGAGGACAAAACACCTTTGTAATTTCCAGAAATAATCCCTCTGCACTAACAGATGATGGGACCCAATTCTCAGACCTTTATTCAGAAAAAACACCCAGTGGAGCCCAATGTTTAGGTAAGAACACAGCATTAAAGCTGTATTTTATGTCCTGACCAATGCCAAGGCCATTCACATGGGAGTCCTCCCGGGACCCCACAATGAATACCATCTGGCTTTGGAGAGTTGAAACACTTACGTGTCTTAAGTGTTACGTAATAACTTCCTGGAAGACTTTATTCTCTATCAACATTTTACAAAAAATGAATACAGGAGAAATTTTTATTTTACTTTAAACTTCTTTTGCTGAAACTTCATCTCTTGAATTCTCAGCTTTGTATCGTATTCTTTGTGAAATTTATCTTTAGCAACAGACTTCTTCATCCAGCTTCTAAACTATAATATGTAGTTTTCAAAAAGTCTCACAATCTATCTTTTGTGCCATCTGTTTATCTACCCCACCCCATCTGAACTTAATATATGTATTTAATACCACAATGACTATATTAAATCCAGGTAGGTTTTTTTAAATTTTTTTACATTATATTTTATTTTAAAGAATTTCTGTGCTTTTTTTTCCTGAAGAAATCATTTCTCTACTTCATCACACAGCAATTGCTCTTTCTTGCCTTTACACTTTACTTTTCAAAAGTATAGTGCCCTTCAGTGCCTTTACCTCAACAAGTTTATACAACCTCAAGGCTGATTCAAGGCTGCTGAGTGTTTTTTATATGTGTGTTTTTGGTTTGGTTTCTTCTCTGTACTAAATTTGTCCACAGGGCAGCTGCTACTGACCATGCCAAAAATTATAGAATTATAGACTCTCATTCACTATTGAAAGGCTTCCCTTAGATTCATTTTACATAGTGGTTCTTAATCTTTTTTGTTTAACCAATGTGACTATACTATATACTCCTTGAAGGCAGGGACTGTAGCTTATTAATATGAATCTAAATATTTGCAATGCCTAGACAGTGCCTGACATATGAAGTACTCATAAGCATTAAATAAAAGACTGAATGAGTATCCTTTGACCTTGCCACCATGCAAAACGCTCTTTCTCAAGCTGACATTTATTAGTTTATGGTAATATGTGTGTCATCTACAGACAGTTTTAAAGATACTAAAATTGCAGAAGCATTTTTGGGAGTGAGCTTTAGTGCTTTTGCTAAAGCAAAATGGAAAATATTTCCATTTAAAATATAGAAGTAGTCATGATGCTGTTTGTTACAAGAGGAAATAGAGATTGTGGAGAATTTGCAGTTGTTCTGAAATCCTGTGGTGCCCTGCGCTACCTCTCCAGCCCACAAGGGGCGTGAAGCTGAACTCCATCAATTCTTTGCCATCGCCGTCCTACCACAGACAATCCTGATTAACTTTAGAATATTTGCATTAGATTGTGCTGTTGGTATGTTGCAGACATGTGGAAGAGGTAAATTTGAAATTAATAAAAACTGTCACCAGTTTCTAGGAGAGGCTTGTAGTGTCACTGGGGTTACCACTAGACCAGGAACTATTGCAAAAATTTCGACACATCATCATCTCTTTGTGCTTGCCTTTTTTTTTTTTTAATCTACCAGTAATAACAATGCTGGCTTATCAGGAAGGTAAAATGATGAATTGATGTCAATGTACTTTAAAATGTACAAAACACCCCCAAAATACTGTTATTAGGTAGGGTCAGTCTGGTAATCTCATCCAGTCATCAGCTCCATGGAGCAGCCAGGGATGGAGAGAAATGCATGGTAGTCATTTCTCTTATAACTGTTACCAGGGTGTGTGGACAGAGAAGGGCCAAGGATTTACCATGAGTATGAGTCTACTTTGTTGAAGGGACCTCAGCCTCGAAAATTTCCCAGATTCCTATTAGTTAAAGTTTAGATAAGAAGGCTCTGATGGGGCACCTAGTGGCTCAGACTGTTGAACGTTCAATATCGGCTCAGGTCATGATCTTGTGGTTCACGAGTTCAGGCCCCACCTTGGGCTCTGTACTGACCCCTCAGAGCCTGGAGCCTGCTTCATATTCTGTGTCTCCTTTTCTCTCTGCCCCCCCCTCTGCTCTCTCTCTGTTTCTCTCTCTCTCTCTCTCTCTCTCAAAAAGTAAATGATCTTGAGAAGGATGGTAAGACTATGTGGTGGGAACTAGCCTTTATCTCCACCCATAAAACTAGTCCCTTCTGAATAAGAAAGACCCACTGTGAGGTGATTCTAGGGATTGTGTGGCACCTTTTCTTCTCTGGAATCCTCAATGGATCTGAGGTGGTCCTGGACCAGCAGTGTTGACATCACCTGAGATCTTACTAAAAAATTCAAAGTATCACGTTTACGCACAGATACTGTATCAGATACTCAGGGAATGGGACCCAGAAATACGTGTTTTAACAAGCAGTGCAGGGGATCCCGATGAACACTAGTTGAAAACTAGTCGTTTACGTAGAAGCTGATCATCCCAAACCCCATAACTATATTCTAATAGTCTCACATTTGGTGAAAGTGCCTTATTTCAACCTCCAAATGGAAGTTAAAAAGACATGGCCCCAAATTTTTCAAATAGCCTTTGAATCTTCTAGCCTATCATGCTGTTCCTTCTGCCTTTCTTTTATCTCCCTTGTTGGCATAGACAACTCCTATTTATCCTTTAAAGTCCTGTTCAAAATGACATTTCCTGTTCGGAACTTTTCCTGACCTCCCTCCTTCCTTTCCCCAAATCTATATAACAGTTACTTGTGCCCCCTCTGTATGAATTTTGTCACTAGTACTTTTGAGAACTATAGATATTGCTCTACATTTTTCCTCTTTGGCTTCATTTTCTTGATCCTCTTCCTCAGCCAACCCCTAAAGTGTCAGTAACCTCAGGGCCTTCTCCTTTATTCTCTCCCTGGACAGTCTCATTCATTGGCATGGCTTCAACACCGTCATTTAGTTGATGATTTTAAAATCCAGATCTCCGATCTCCACCTCTTCTCTGAGCTCCAGACCCGTACCAATGCCACTTAGACATCTTCACCTCAGAGAACAACAGTGAAACTCAAAGCTGACATGTGTCTGTGGCATGTAACATCTTTTCTCACCCCCTTCACCAGCACCTCATTTGCTTTATCTCTATTTTCTCTCAGAGCTGTCACTGCCATTCACTCTGTGAACAATGCCAGAAACCTGAGAGCCATCTTGAACTCCTTCCTTACCCACTTCCCTAATATCTAACTGTCACCTACTGTCATTTTATAGACCTTATCCTAATTTTTCAATTAAATGTGTTTTTAATTTACATCCAAGTTAGTTAGCATGTAGTGCAATAATTATTTCAGGAGTAGATTCCAGTGATTCATCCCATATGTGTAACACCCTGTGCTCACCCCAACAAGTGTCTTACTTAATGCCCCTTAACCGTTTAGCCCATCCCCCCACCACAACCTCTCCAGCAACCCTCAGTTTGTTCTGTATATTTAAGAGTCTTTTATGTTTTGTCCCCCTCCCTGTTTTTATATTATTTTTGCTTCCCTTCCCTAGTATTCATCTGTTTTGTATCTTAAATTCCAAATATGAGTGAAGTCATATGATATTTGTCTTTCTCTGAATCACTAATTTTGCTTAGCAGAATACCCTCTAGTTCCATCCATGTTGTGGCAAATGGAAAGATTTCATTCTCATATATATAATATGTTATTATATATATAATGAAGTATTACTCAACAATCAAAAAAGTATACATATATACCACATCTTCTTTATCTGTTAATGGATATATCCTGTTAAATCTCTCACAAAAATACTGGAATAGTGTCCTAACTGGTATCCGAGGCTGAAGTTAGTTCCTACCCCTATACCTATAATTTACGCTGCTCACTTCAGGCATAGAGGTCATTCTAAAATATAAATCTTATTTCAGCACTGCCTTGCTTAAAACCTTCATGGCTCCATACTCTATGAGTGGACAAAACTCACTCCTCTGGGTCTTGGCTACCCATTTAGCCTTAAATTTTTTCCCAATACTTTATTATGAAAATGTTCAAACATATGGAAAAGTTGAAATAATTTTACAATGAATACTCACATTCCCTCTACCTAAGTTACACCATTAGCATTTTACTATACCTACTTTATCACACAGTAGTCCATCTATCCATCCCTCAATGCATCTATCAATCCATCTTACTTTTCGAAGCATTTCAAAGGCAGCTCAAGCATCAGTATACCTCTCCCCAACCATTTCAGCTTGCTTGTCATTAGCTAAGTTTCATTATTTGAGATAAAATTTACATATTATGAAATGCACAAATCTTAAGTAAACATTCCCCAAGTTTTGACAAATGTGTATACTTGTTAAACACAAGCCCCTATCCCAATATAGTACGTTAGCACAACTGCAGAGAGTGACCACATGCCCTTTCCCAGTATATTGTTGCCTCATGGGGTAACCAGTTTTCTGACATTTTCCACCATGTATTGGTTTTGCCTTTTCTAAAACTGCTGTAGTGGAATCTTTGTAGAAGACTTCTTTCCCTCAGCCTTGTTTTTGATTCATTCATGTTGTATGTAATCAATGTAGTTTACCCCCTTTTAATTGCTGAGTAGTATTACACTGTGTGACTAGAGCAGAGTGTAGTTCTACATTATCCTGTTGATAAACTGTTTCCAGTTTTTAGCTATTATAAATAAATCTATGAACATTATCATATATATGCCTTTGTGATCTCATGCTTTAATTTTTTTTATTAAATACCTAAGAATAGAATTTCTATAGACATAAGGTAGCCTATACCTACTCCAGGTTGTACCATTTGTTGATCCTACCAATACCCGATGAAAGTTCTAATTAGTCTACGTCTTTGTCAACTTTTGATGTTGTCTTTTTAATTTTACCATTCCTTGTGGATATGTGATGGTATTTCATTGTAATTTTAATTGCATTTCTCCAATGACGAATAACATTAAGCATTTTTTTCATGTAGTTTTGGCGATTCCTGTATCTTCTTTTGGAAAGTGTCTTCACATCTTTTGCCCCCTTTCTTATTGAATTATTTAACTTCATGTTACTGAGTAGTAGAAGCTCTTTATATGCTGAATACCAGTCTTTTGTTAGACATATGCTTTGCAAATATTTTCTCTCAGTCTTCAGTGTGCCTCTATATTTTCTTAGCAGTGTCTTCTGATGAGAGATTTTTTCATTTGATGAAGTCAAACTAATTTTTTTTTCTTACATGGTTAGTGTTTTTTGTCCTATCTAAAAAAAGAGTAGTCTCCCCCCAAATCATCATGATATTCTCCTATCTTTAAAAAATTTTCTTTTAGAAGTTTATGGTGTTAGCTTTTATGTTTAGATCTATTATCCATCTTGAATTAATTTTTGTGTATAATGTGAGGTAGGGGTCAAGGTTCACCCTTTTTTCTATATTGGTATCCAATTTATTGATAGTTATTTTCTTTTATTTATTGTACAATTTATTGATGAAAATTTCCTTTTCCTATTGGATTACTTTGACATCTTGTCAAAAACCGAATTCCTACCTAAGTGAGCATCAATCACGTGCTCTCTATTCTGTTTCATTGCTTGGTCATCCTTATGCCAGTATCACAGAGTTGTGATTGCTGTAGCTTCCTAGAATATTGTAAGTCCTCCAATTTTGTTCTTCTTTTTCAAGATTGTTCCAAATATTCAAAGTCTTTTGCATTTCTATATAAATTTACGATCAGCTTGTCAATTTCAAGAACGCCTGCTCACTGAGCCTTAACTTTTGATGTGCTACACTCCATCTCCTCTGTCCCTACAGAGCAGAGAGAGTAAAGAAACTGCCTTCTTTAATAAACTCTTAGCTATATTGGGTTTTAGCCAAAGGACAGAAGTTTTAAAATACTATATTTAAGGTTTGTTCTTAATTCTAGGGGAAAAAATTCCTTTTTCCACTCTGACAAAATGCATATATCTCCATTTCAGTTTTACAATGGATATTTTTCTACAAGGACGGGTAAAGGAATGCACCTAAATGCTGCACTTTATTTTACCCGTGGGGGGGAAAAAAGGATTTTCCCATTTCATCACCAGACAATTGTTCCTCAGGTATCTCTTTTAAAAGAATTATAGATTTGGGTCTGCTGATCTTCTTCTTCATTCTCTTACTCCTCCTCTTTTTCATTATTTTCTCCCTTATCATTACCAACGTCACAGCTGGCATTTATTGAGTGCTTCCTCTGTGCTCCCAACCCTACGCCAAGTGCTTTGTTCAGATCTAATTTAAACCTCACATCAGCTGCATGTAGTCAGCCTTGTTATTGTGCTTACTTTAAAGACAAGGAACCTAAAGCTCACTGAGGTGCAGGACTTTCTCAAAGTCCAACAGAGAGTAAGTGGTGGTGGTAAGGCTCAAACTCAAATGCTTTTTACTCCAAAGGCTAACATTTTAGGTATCTTCTATAAAAGGATGCTTTATTTAATCTATGCAATAGTACTTCCTTTGTCCATCCTAGCATAATTTAAGACTTTTATCATTATGGTTGCTGTTTCTATAGCAAATTTTAAGGCATACCCTGAAATCTTCAGATACTCTTCCAACTTCTATAATTATGCAGTGCTGAAGACATCTGGGAAACAAAGTTGGTTCCGTTGGTTTTGCATTACATGGGGTTTTATTGCCAAAATAATTTAACCTTCCCCTCTTCACGGTGGTAAACTATTTTCATAGTGTCAAAGGATTTCTTTATACATCATGTATGTCTCATCCCAGTGCTAAGCTATCTTTATGTATAACTCAAAGTAAAGCTTATCATGCCCCACTGATTTCTATCACCCAAACATGTTGCTGAAATTCCAGTTATGATGACTCTTTCCAGCTCAGCCATATAAATTCAACCCTATGATTTGGATTTTAATTTCACTGTTAGCATAGAGATAGTCATTAATATATTTTTGTATTAAGCTACACATAACACTTTGTACGGAACTCTTTGTTTTGCAAAGAATGGAAAATATGCCTCGTTATCCTTGCTCCTCTGTGGGGAGAGGCCAAGATTCAGCTGCTTGGCCATTTGCTAGCCGGATTTGTCACTCCCTGAGGGGTGTTGCAAAATAGGCAGGGGAGTGCCACTCCCTGTCAGAGAAGCCAAAAGACCAAAGATCAACCGCCTGCAGGCAGGGTGGTATCGGTCCCTCAGGCGCTGTGCTGGAACACTTTAGTCTGGTTCCCCTTTTACTCCAGTCTTAAACCCTTAACCCTGTTTCCTAGCAACTGACCTAGGTCAGCTGCCTTGTTTTCCCGCCTTGAAACCTTTATAAGAGACAGTTTTCTGAATAAAGCTCTCTCTCCTTCTTGCCTGATCGGAAACCGTGAGTTGTGTCTTTACTCTCTGTGCGTCCCCTTTCCTGCCCTACTCTCCCTCCCTCAGGAAAAGAACCCACGAGGACTCTCAGCCCTGCGGGTCAGGGTGGACGAGACAGGTACCAACGAACGCCGGGGACACTCCTCAGAATCCAAACTTTCCTTAGAAAAAGAAATATATATGCACACACACACATACATATACGTACAAACTCTAATAAAACCACACAGGTAGCATTCTGTGCTTTCAAATAGGGAATTGAAATCCTACCAGGTGTCTATATTGATATACAATAAGTACTGCCAAAATCAGAATGATGATCTTTTCACTTGATATAAACAGAGAAGAGTTAAAGGATTCACACACTGGGATCCTTGAATAAATGCCTTTTCCTGAAGATATATAGTAGAGGAAGAAAGAAGCAATGACCCAGAGGAAAACATACTTTCTTTATTAACCACCGGCTACAAATAGACCCTCTACCACAAATTAATCAGATGATGAGAAATATAATTATAGCTCAAATTGAATATGAATACATTAGTTGGTATAAATACTGTTTTGAAGATTTGAAAAAAAAATACAGGATTTTTTTCCTACATCCATTTGTTTTTTTTAAACAGATACCATATTTGTAATCTTAATGGTTTTGGTTGAAAGCATAATGGAAAAAAGTTGGTATGTTCTCCATTTAATTTTATAGAGATCACATAATAATAGTGACAGGTGGAGCCACATGGGGGTGGAGACAAATTGGTCTTCTGTCCCAGACGTCAAAGACGTGCTGCAGACATCAGGGAAATGTCTCATGGTTGGGAAAGGTACGGAAACTCAGCAGGCTGGTCTTTGATACCTAGGGCTTTCATTTTTAATTAAAGAACAGAACGCTGGTGAAAAGTCATCCTACCATCCTATCTTATATAGGGCTTGGATGATAGCTCTGTAAAGGAAATGATTGGCAATATGTCTAATATATTATCTAAAAGGTCTAAGTATCTAATAAAACAATAAAAATTAACATTTATTGAACAACATCTCAGTACTGCCCACATCTCTGTGAAGGAGGCACAACATTATCCCCACTTTACAGATGAGAAAACTACATCTTAGATCAGTTGAGTAACTTCTCTGGGGTCACAAAGCTAGGAAGTAGGTGACCTAGGAGAAATAACCAGAATCTCATTTGGAAGACTGTGCATCCACCCACAATGACATATTCTGAGAACCTTTCTTTCTTCCTAGAGGATAGATTATATTCCTAAATTATAGTTTTGTGTAAGAGGGTTTTCATATACTATGAGATAAAATCATTTCTTTCTCCATATGTATGACCTCATTGAAATAAAAACCCTAATGAGATTTATCTCCAGTATCTTTTCTTCCAGCCATGCTACCACCTTGACCCCCATGTAGAAAGATGTCTCTTCTTCCTTTCTTTGACCACATGCTATCATACCCCACAATTTCCCCAACTTTAGAGTCTGGAGACTCTTCCTAATGTCTCTTTGTAATCTCTGTTTCAATAGCCCAAAGCATTTGGTCTCTGAGTAGGAACATGAAACAGCTGCTCACTGTCACTCATATAATAGTTTTTTCAGACACTCACAAACTAATTGCTAACATTTCCTGCCTCTACCTTTTCTTTTCTGAGTCAAATAATTTGCCCTCCTCATTCTCTTTGTCCTCCTCCTCCTCCTCCTTCACATATAAATTACTTCCACATAGAGCCTATTTCCAAAATTGCTAATCATTTTTGTTCCAGTCCTCCAGACTCTTTCAGCATCTGGATGTTCAGTGGGTGTCATGAAGACATTGCCATACAGTTCTAAAATTATGGCATCTGGGAAAAATTTTAAACATGTCCACAGGAATATTTTCTGTTGTTTTACAAATTACAGGCAAAACATTAAAGAAAATTATGGTTTTCCCAGTTCTCAGATGGTGTTTTGTCTAAACTAATGCAAGACAAGAAAGGTAGAGTGGTTTATATTGTTTTTACTATGCAGGAAAGATGTAGTCATTTTTGAAAAGTGTTATAGTCTCTAAATTTAATAATTATTCACATTTGTGTATCTGAATGCATAACATGAGGGATGCCAATAAGCTATAGAAATTTAGAGGAAAAAAGAAATTACCATTTAAAGGAACCAGGCAAGGCTTCACAGAAGTAGCATTTGTGATGGATCTTAAAGAATAAGTAGTACTATGACATAAAGATCTTGGAAGGAGAGAAGTTCAAAGTGAAAAAACAGCATAAACAAAAACTTGAAGAAATAAAAATATTTTGTTTGGAAAAGAGGGTATGACCCAATTTGGTGTCTTCCATTTTGGTTGGTACATCAGGAAATATCAGGTAATAAGGCTGGAAATGGATATGGGGCTAGATTATTTAAGATATTTAAGCAAAGTTGAATTTCCTTTAGGAAAATAATTCTGGCAAATTATTATGATGGGTAGAGATTGTCAGTAAGGAGAACAGTTTTGAAATTGATGCAATTATGATCACAGGATTTATATATATTGAGAACTTATCATGTGCCCAGGAGAGAGTCAGGAATATAAAGTGTAACATGAAAATCCTAAGATTCCAAGGAAATGAAAAATAAGAAAAGACTTTTGGATTTGATGATTAGAGGATCATTGACTAACTTTGAGTGGAAATTTATCTGGAGAATGGAGAAAAATGAGTAGAGATGGGTCAGCAGAAATGAAGCAAAGGAAAGCAACATCATGGCAACTGGAAGGTCAAGGAACGCTTTCTTGTTAGTTGTTTTGTAAGACGTGAAACTTAAACATTTTTGGCTAATATCGGGGGGATAGTAGAGACACATTAATGATTCAACATAAATGTAAGTCCCAAAGCCAATAAAAAAAGGTGACAAAGATAAAGGCATGGTCTTGACAGGCAGAGGAGGGACTTCTGAGATGACAACAAAAAGAGAGTGAAAGAATCAAGTTATAAAAAGATTTTGAGGTCAAGAAGAGAGAAGTTGAGGGAGCTCATATTGTCTTACATTAATACTTTTAGCTAAATGTATGGGGTGTCACTTGTGGGGGTGTTGGGAATAAATGGTGCCTGGATTTTAAGGGGTAAAGAAGATTTGGTGTAAATTCCATGGAAAAAGCAATAAAGAACAGTTAAGAAATCAATTGCCAAGCAGCAGTGAGTGCCAGGCCAGGAAGGGTGAATAGCACATATGCATAATGAGCATCTGTAGGATATTTAATGCAATGACAGCAAAACATCTGATAAATTCTTCATTTGCTTTGATGATAATTTCATCTCTCAGACATAAAGGAATTGGCCAAGGAATTAGTAATCGCTTCTTAATTCTGATCAACAGGAACAGTGATTACTTCACCTGAAAGTGTATCGCATAGTTGGACAGATAGACTGACTCTTAGGCAAGTCAGTGTCTAAAAAGTTCCATAAACTCGGCAATATAGGAATGCAAGAGGACTGGAAAGGCACATAACCATGGTAAATGTAAAAGGGAAGTATAAATCTATTTTAAAACTGGCACAGAGACCTTGCTAAGAATAAATATGGGGAGACATGACCTAACAGAAGTTTACATTAAATGACTTAAGGGAATTGACATATATCCCTTATATATTACTGATGTGGTGTGGCCAATGTGAACTTGGACTGCATTAAAAGTAGCAGCCAGAACAAAGCACAACCACCCTATTGGATTGACTTTTGGTTGCCGTATTCAAATGATATTCAATATAACTCATCTTTTGTATTGGATTTTTGCAACAGGGCTCAAAGACCATGAATAATAGATGAGGTATAAAGTTCGCTTCTGTAGGACATACTAGGAGACTGTAAGTCCAGTTTGGTCAGCATGACCCTGTCACTCATTGGACAGAAGTTAAAAGAAAGGAGCATAGTCTACTCCTTAAGCCAAGAAAGGAAGGCTTTAAGAAAACTAGGTGCATGTCTTCTGAAGCTCAGCACAGAGAAATACTCACATCCTCATCTCCTGATGAGTCTGAAATGGACAGTTTAGGTCCAGGGACCTCTGAGGAGTACAGCAATGAGCAGATAATGTTGGGAATGAACTCTGTTGTTGCTAGCTATAGGGAAAGAGTAGTATCCTGGTGTTTATTTGTGGGCTCAGCTCAGCAGAAGAACACAGACCTGGAAATACAGTGTGTCCAGAAACCTGAGTCATAACCAGGTTGTAAGTGGTCAGCCTGGAGAGAGGAACCACTTTTAGATCAGTGCTTCTCAAACTTCAGCTTGCATCAGAATCACCCAGAGGGCTTATTAAAACAGACTTCTGGGCCACACTTCTAGAAGTTATGTTTCCTTAGGATGGAGTGGCCCCAAAATGTTACTTTTAATAAGCTCTCAGGTGATAATAACTTTATCATTTGTGGACCACACTTTTGAGAAGCACTGATTTAGATGTCACCAGCAGGGCGTCTCAGAGGTGTCACCAACTATGCTATGTGAAAGTACCACATAAGGGAAAGAATAAGCTTTGCATGTCCATTATGCCTGGAAGCCATCAACAGATATAACTGCACCAGACAGTTTCTCCTAGTCTTTTCTCCCCCAGCACAACCCTGAAGTGGTGAGAAATAGCAACTTGTAGGAAAGAGGAAGGACAATGAGATAATAAAGGAGATAATCATACTCTGTCCCCCAACTCTGGGCTTCAAAGACTGGGTCAGATCTAAGCAGGAGCAGAGGATAATCTCTTCTAGACATATATTTGGAATTTTGACTAACCTGGGATAGATTTGACTAGAGTTTACAGAGTTATTAGATTTTTAGCACCCAAAGGGACTAATATTATTTCCCAAAGCAGAAAAGCTATACTGTCTGTTCCCGATTTTTCACAGTGAAGGAAAAGAACTAGTTTGAGAAAAACAGATACAAGAATAAACTTAATTGAGACAAGCTTGTTTAATCAGCCAATTACACATGTCTTAAGAATGGTATTTCTTAAACTCTTAGCAAATCCGATGAAGCACAGCCAGGACAACGGGACACTGGAAACCTCACCAGTGAAGCACCCATGCAAGGAGATAGGAAGCTTTAGCTTAGAAAAGATTGAGGAGACATAATGCCACACTTCAAGTATTAACAGGCCATCTTGTAAAGGAAGGATAAGGCTTCTGTGTGATGGCAGAGTCCCCAGTTCACTTAAGTTAGTGTAAGTTAAGATAGGAGTCTGCTTGAGTTCCATGTAAGGAAGACATAACCATTATAGCCATGTTACTCACACCAAGTGATGGACACTTGACTAGAACGTTGAAGAGTTTTACACACGGCAGAAGGAAGTTCTGGATAAACTCCAAGCACATCAGCTCTACAGCAACATTTTGCATCAGGTTTGGTGAAAGGTGGGTTGGGGGTCATCAGGACCCCCATGGCTCCCTGGCCCTGCTTCCCTCCATGACTTCCTGGGGATCCAGGACAGCTCCTAAAGTAGCCTGGGGATGACTCAGTGTCCTGATGAGGCCAATTAATTGCTCACTCATGGTTTTAGTCCCTCTTAGTTGAAATTTAGTAAGAAGGCCTTTGCAATCAGACCTTCCTAAGGCAAAGTTACAAACTAGTCAGGATGACAGGATGCTGCCTGGTGCCCAAGGCTCTGCCCTGCTCTTGCCATTCCTCTCCCTGCTCTGACAGGCACCCTGTTGAAATAACTGACTGTTGGGGCACCTGGGTGGCTCCGTTGGTTAAGTGTCTGACTTTGGCTCAGGTCATGATCTCACAGTTTGTGGGTTTGAGCCCCACATGGGGCTCTGTGCTGACAGCTCAGAGCCTGGAGCCTGCTTCCGACTCTGTGTCTCCCTCTCTCTTTGCCCCTCCACCACTGGTACTCTGTTTCTGTCTCAATAATAATTAAACATTAAGAAAATTAAAAAATGAAAAGAAATAACTGACTGTGATGTACAGGTATGAGGAGAAACCGGGGAACCAGGTATGAGTCTGACAGGAGTCCTCGACACATGGAGAGTCAAAGCGCAGAAGGGAAAGTAGAAAGAAAGATGGGGAGCATGTGCAGTGACAGAGGTGGAAGGAAGAGAGGATGATATGATACAGCCCCTGACGGTGAAATGCAGAAGTTTGTTTGTTAGGCCTGTTGGTATGATCACAGATAGGAGCAGTTATGATAGTTATGCCAGTAAAAATTCTGAGCAGACAGAAAAGGCATTGTGTCTCTATTCCAAATATTGACATAATCATATAATAATCTGGGATCAAGAAATTCCTAATCCTCCATCTAAAATAGCTTCCAAATGTCCACAGGGGTGCAGAAAAATATTAGCGGGGTCAGCTGACCACAGGTAAGTGATTGTGACAGCTACAGGCCTTAGCATTTACTTAGTGAAACAATCGCTTTTAGACAATGTCTTTCCAATTTGTTTTCAACATTGCAGCCAGAGTGCTCTTTTGAAAACACAAATCTGGTCATGTCACTAACCTCTTTAAAACCCTCAAATGGCTTCCCACTGTTCTTAGAATAAAGACCCAACCCTTAACCGGGAACTGATCCAGCTAGGCCGCTGTCGGGGTTGAGCGTGGGGGTGGGGTCCACCTTTCTGTATGCTCTTCTCTGGGTCTCCACTGCGCCCCCTTTTCTCGGTTAGCTTTACCTCAACCTTGTTCTTTAGATCTCAGCTCAGATAGCCCTTTCTGCACCCCTACCTGGGCTCCTTTGTTCTTCACTTTTTATAGGACTCTGTTATTTTCTTTTAAAGCACTTGTCTCAGTTTGTAATTATACATTCATCAGTGCCATTATTTGTTTACTCTTCTCCACATCCCCAGTGGCCTCTCAGATCCATGATGAGAAAGTTCTCTTTTCGTTCACCATCTTGTCCTAGAGCCTAACATTGTGCCTGGCTCATGGGAGGCCCTCAATGCCTTTTTTGATGACTGAGTAAAAGGACTGCCTATACTGTGCTCTCCTTCTGAAATTTTGAATTCTATAAAGGGAGGAAAGTGTTAACCAGACATCAGAACAAAATTCTTAGTAATATTTCCTCTGCTTCCATGCAGTGATTTATTTTAAAATGCAGAACCCTATGAGCTCTAATCTTCCTTTATATTATATAGAAATCAGTTCATCAAAATAACCCTCTAACTCTACCTGGTATTCTCATTTATTCCCCATTTTCTCTGGAATGAATTTAAGTAGTCTTTCTTAGGGTTCATCTTCTTTGGGGAACTTGTATAAAGAACATTTTATTTTAGGTTAATTCAGTTGAGATTTTATTTAAAGGCACCCTAAGTTACAGACATTGACAGGTAAATGTTTATGAAAGATAATATATATATATACTGTGTATGTGTGTATGTCTATCAATCCATCTAAAGATATGTGTTTTCGTGACTTGAAATAGAAAAGATTGGATTTAGGTAAGGAAATCATTACACTGTCGAAGTTTCCACCCCCAGATTCTTACCCTCTCCAGCTAAATTCTGCAGGATTTGGTGGAATAAGCAGGCAGTCTTGATTTCCTGATGACTGACTGAAGGACATGTTACTTCCCTTCCTAATGAAATCCCCAAATAATGAGTCATAATGCCAGAGGCACTGTAGGCACTGTTCTCCAAGATTCCATCTCTGCCTATTTCTAATCCAAATGCTGAAAAGAGCGCAAGCCTAGATCCAGCTTTTTAGATCTCTGTGTGGGACTGAGGCATACATTTCCTCCC
The DNA here is from genome assembly GCF_006229205.1 of Suricata suricatta. Lineage (NCBI taxonomy): Eukaryota > Metazoa > Chordata > Mammalia > Carnivora > Herpestidae > Suricata > Suricata suricatta. The sequence goes on along the minus strand of NC_043705.1, from coordinate 79,505,572 downwards.
CAACTTCTTTTCTTTCTGCAGCAGAACTTACATCCGCTGGGCAGAAGTGGTCAACTTTGATGACCATTATTGCAACAGAGAATAAAGAATTGATTGTTACTTGCTGGCTATGCCATGGTGGTGAATGTCTCTTTCAGAAAGCCACAAAAATGGACATTTACTGAGTCATGAAAGAGCCCAAGCCACATAGTCTAGATGCACAACCTCCACTATGACTATCCATAAATAGCATCTTATAGAAATCTGGTTATTTCCTTTAAAGTATTGATCTGATATGTCTACTCCTCTGAAAAGATATTTTCCTAAGTTACACAGGAAAAGAAAACAATCTTTTTTCTACAACACCCTCTAAGTCATTGTCCTGTTTCTCCCATACTTTTAGTGCCAGATTTCTTAAAGAATGAGTCTACAAGTCTATCTCCTTTATTCATCGCCTATTTTTTCCTGAACTTCTTGTTTGTCCTCCCACTAAATGACTAATTCTGTTCTCACAAAGTTTCAAGAAACCTACTCTAATCACTTTTTGGTATTAGTTTCCTAACAGTCTTAGGGAGGTGGCCATTCTCTTTCTATCCTCCCTAAAGTTTCTAGTTTCACTGATCCCAACTTGATCCTGAAGCTTCAAGGGTAGTGCTGAGGAGATTTTCTTCTTCCTCGTGGGGTAACTTTCTGTATTTTAGCTGTCTGTGCCCAAACACCATCCAACTCCAAGACCCAGCCTTGTCTTGGTTTTCTTTATCTTTCAGCTCTCTTCACATTTTCAGCTATCACCTTTCACAAGTGAATTCCCAAATTTCTTTCCCTAGCTCTTAAATCTTTTTCAGAACTTTAACTTCACAACTTGATGATCTGTTTAAATATCTCTTTCAATGACTGTCTTGAAACACTTTCCTATCATTCCTGTATCCCATTCCCATCACTGCAAATCAGTGCTTTGCCCTCGCTGAGACATGAAGGCTCATGTTTGACTTTGACTCCTCCTTCCCACATAATCTCTATATGCAATCAGTTACTAAAGTCTTCTTTTTTTCATTTTCATTTTTATTTAAGTGTGATTAACATACAACATTATATTAGTTGCAGGTGTACAATATAGTGATTCAACAATTCTGTACATTGTTCAGTGCTCATCATGGTAAGTGTACTCTTAATCCTCTTTGCCTATTTTACCCATCTCTTCCCCATCTCTCCACCCACCTTCCCTCTGGTAATGATCAGTTTGTTCTTTATAGTTAAGAGTCTGGGGTTTTTTTTTTTGTTTGTTTTGTTTTTTATTGGTCTCTCTTTTTCTCATCACTTGTTTTATTTCTTAAATACCACATATTAGTGAATAATATGGTATTTTTCTTTCTCTGACTTATAGCATTACACCCTCTAGGTCAATCCATATTGTTACAAAAGGCAAGACTTCGTTTTTTCATGGCTGAGTAATATTCCATTGTGTGTGTGTGTGTGTGTGTGTGTGTGTGTGTGTGTGTGTGTACCACATCTTTTTTTATCCATTCATCTATTGATGGACACTTGGTTTACTTCCATATCTTGGCTATTGTAAATAATGCTGCAGTAAACATAGGGGTGCATATATCTTTTGGAATCAGTGTTTTCATTTTCTCTGGGTAAATACCACTAGTGAAATAACTGGATATATGGCAGTTCTATTCATTTTTGGGGGGAACCTCAACACTGTTTTCCACAGTGGCTGTATTAGCTTGCATTACCACCAATGCATGATCGTTCCTTTTTTCCACGTCTTTGCCAACATTTGTTATTTCTTGCATTTTTTATTTTAGCCATTCTGACTGGTGTGAGGTGATATCTCATAATTTGCATTTTTATTTGCATTTTGTTGAGCATCTTTTCATGTGTCTATTGGCCATATCATATGTCTTCTTTGGAAAAATTTCTATTCAGGTTCTCTGCCTATTTTTTAACTGGATTATTTGCTTTTTGGTGTTGAGCTCTATCAGTTTGTTGTATATTTTGGATATTAATCCATTATCAAATATATTATTTGCAAATATCTTCTCCCATTCAACAGGAAACATTTCGTTTTGTTGACGGTTTCCTTCACTGTGCAAAAGCTTTTTTACTTTGGTGTAGTCCCAGTACTTTAAAATTTTGCTTTTATTTCCCTTGCCAAAGGGGACATAAAATCTAGAAAAACATTTCTTTGGTTGATGTCAAAGAAATTATCACCTATGTTTCCTTCTAGAAATTTTGTTGTTTCAAGTCTCAGATTGAGGCCTTTAGTCCATTCTGAGTTTATTTTTGTGTATAGTTTAAGAAAGTGGCCCAGTCCCATCCTTTCTGCGTGTGTCCATCCAGTTTCCCAGTATTGTCGGTTGAAAAGACTGTCTTCCCGTTATATATTGTTGTCTCGTTTTTTTTAATGTTTTATTTATTTTTGATACAGGAGAGACAGAGCATGAGAGGGGGAGGGGCAGAGAGAGAAGGAGACGCAGAACCGGAAGCAGGCTCCAGGCTCTGAGCTAGCTGTCAGCACAGAGCCTGACGCGGGGCTCGAACCCACAAACGTGAGATCTGACCTGAGCCGAAGCCGGAGGCTTAACCGACTGAGCCACCCAGGCGCCCCTATTCTTGTCTCTTTTGTCATGGATTAATTGACTATATAATCTTGGATTTGTTTCTGGGCTCTCAATTCTGTTCCAATGTTTTATGTGTCTATTTTTGTGCCAGTGCCATACTGTCTTGATTACTAAAGCTTTGTAGTAAATCTTGAAATCTGGGATAGTGATATTGCCAATTTAGTTCTTCTTTTTCAATATTTGTTTGACTATTTGGGTTCTTCATTGATTCCACCCAAATTTTAGGATTATTTGTTATTTTTCTGTGAAAAATACGGTTGGTGTTTTGATAGGGATTGCGTTAAGGCTATAGATTACTTTGGGAAATATGGATATTTTAACAATATTGGTTTTCCCCCACCATGAGTATGGAATATCTTTCCATCTGTGCCATTTTCAATTTTTTTATCAATGTTTTATAGTTTATATTGGTGCAGTTATAAATGGGATAGTTTTCTTAATTTCTGTTTCTGCACTTCCTTATTAGTGTGTAGAAATGCAACAGATTTCTGTGAATTAATTTTGTATCTTGTGATTTTACTCAATTTATTTATCAGTCCTAGTAGTTTTCCAGCAGAGTCTTTATGGTTTTCTACATACAGTATCATGTCATCTGCAAGTAGTAAAAGTTTTCCTGTTAGTCAGGTTTAAAGTCTTCTATATTATATCACTATCCATGTCTCCCTTGATATCTGTTAATAGTTGCTTTAAGTATTTGGGTGCTTTCATGTTGGGTACATAAATATTTATAATTGTTACATCTTTTTGTTGAATTGTTCCCTTTATGATTGTGCAGTATCCTTCTTTGTCTCTTATTACAGTCTTTGTTTTAAAGTCTATTTTTGAAAAACATGTAAAAAATTTAAAAAGGGGCACTAGGTGGCTCAGTTGGTTGAGCATCCAACTTTGGCTCAGGTCATGATCTCACAGTTCATGAGTTCAAGCCCTGCACTGAGTTCACTACTGTCAGTGCAGAGTCCACTCTGAGTGCTCTCTTCCCCTCTCTACTCCCCACCTACTTGTGCTGTCTCAAAAATAAAAAATAAAAATAAAACATTAAAGTCTGTTTTGTCTTTAGGGAGCCTGGTAGCCCCATCTGTTGAGAGTCCAGCTCTTGGTTTCAGCTCAAGTCATGACCTCACAGTTTGTGAGTTGGAGCCCTGCATTGGCTCTGCCCTGACAGCTTACAGCCTGCTGGAATACTTGTTCTTTCCCCCTCTCTCCACTCCTCCCTTTCTCTCTCTCTCTTAAAATAAATAAACTTAAAAATAAATAAATAAGTCTGTTTTGCCTGGTAAAAGTATTGCTAAAAATCCCAGCTTTCTCTTTGCTTCCATTTACACGATAAATGTTTCTCCTTCTATTCATTTTCAATCTGCATGTGTCTTTAGGTCTGCAATGAGTGTCTTGTATGTGCATAATGAGAGGTCTTGCTTTTGTATCCATTCAGTTACCCTATGTCTTTTGATTTGAGTATTTAGTCCTTTTACATTCAAAGTAATTATTGATGGGTATGTACTTATTGCCATTTTGGTACTTATTTTATGGTTGTTTTGGTAGCTCTTCTCTGTTCCTTTTTTTTCTCTTACTCTCTTCTCTTGTGGTTTGATGGCTTTTGTTTGATGCTTAGATTCCTTGTTCTTTTTTAATTTGCATATGTATTGCAGCTTTTTGATTTGTGGTTGCCATTAGGTTTATATATAAAGTCCTATGCATATTGCAGTCTATATTAAGTTGATGATCACTTAAGTTTGAAACCATTCTAAAAGTACTAAATTTTTACTCGCTCCTTCCATGTTGTATGTATATGATGTCATACTTTACATCCTTTTATTTGGTGAGTCCCTTGACTGATTTTTATAGACATAATTAATTTCACTGCTTTTGTGCTTTAACCTCTTTACTGGTTTTTATAAATGATTAATCTACTACTTTTATTATGTTTGCATATACCTGTGAGATTTTTTCCTTTCCTCATTTTCTTACTGTTGGTTGTGGCCTTTTTTTCTACTTAAAGAATCCCTTTAACATTTCTTGTAAGGGTAGTTTAGTGGTGATGAACTTTAACTTTTGTTTGTCTGGGAAACTCTTTATTTCTCCTTCTATTCTGAATGATAGACTTGCCAGATAAAGTATTCTTGGTTGCAGATTTTTTCCTTTCAGCACTTTGAGTATATCATGTCACTCCCTTCTGGCCTGCAAAGTTTCTGTTGAAAAATCAGTTGATAGCCTTATGGGGTTTCCCTTGTATGTAACTGTTTTCTTTTCTCTTGCTCCTTTTAAAATTCTCTCTTTATCACTATGTTTTATCATTTTGATTATTATTATTGTCTTGGTGTGCCCCTCCTTGTGTTGATTTGTGTGTGTTTGTGTGTGTGTGTGTGTGTGTGTGTGTATGAGTGTGAGTGTGTGAGTGCTCTCTGTGCCTCTTGGATCTGGATATCTGTTTCCTTCCCCAGATTAGGGAAATTTTCAGCTATTATTTCTTCAATAAAATTTTCTGCCCCTTTTTCTCTCTCTTCTTCTGGGATTCCTGTAATGCAAATGTTATTAACTTGATGATGTTCCTGAATTCCTTAACCTATTCTCACTTTTTAAAATTATTTTAAGTTTATTTATTTATTTTGAGAGAGACAGAGAAGTGCAAATTGGGTAGGGGGTGGGGGGGAGACAGAGAATCCCAAGCAGGCTCTGCACCGTCAGCTTGGAGTCCTCCCTATGTGGGGCTCGAACTCATGAAACTGTGAGATCATGACCTAAGCGGAAACCAAGAGTTGGACGCTTAACCAACTAAGCCGCCAAGGTGCCCCAATCTATTCTCATTTTTTATTATTCTCTATATTTTTGCTGTTAAGCTTGGTTGCTTTCTATTACTCAGTCTTCCAGCTCATTGATATCTTCTTCTGCCTTCTCTAGTCTACTATTTATTCTCTTTTGTGTATTTTTAATTTTAGTTATTCAGTTTGCCTCTGCTAGGTTCTTTTTTTATATATTTTCTCTTTATTGAATGTCTCACTGAGATTTTCTACTCTTTTCTCAAGTCCAGTGTCTTTATAAGCATTACTTTGAATTCTCTCTCTGGCATATTGCTTATCTCTGTTTCATTTAGCTCTTTTGCTGTGATTGTGTTCTTTCATTTGGGAAATACTTCTGTGTCTCCTAATTTTGTGTTTGTTTCTATGTATTAGGAAATCCAGCTATGTCTCCTAATCTTGAAAGTAGCAGCCTTATGAAGAAAGGGTCCTTTAGTGTACTGTAGTGCAACCCTCTGTTCACTAAAACCTGGTGCTTTGGGAGGGGGGGATGTCTCCTGTGTGTATTTCATGCACCCAGCTACTGTGGTTGAGCTGTTTGCTTTCAGTGCTGTTGGCTACAATGATCCTCTTTGCCTGTTGTGGGCAGGTTTGGTCCCTGTGCTATTAAGGGGCCAGTCTGGGGCCACCATAGCCTTGTAGTTGGGTCAGACCAGACACCTTCTTTCAGCCTGTTTACAAGGTTTGCAACTGCACTGAACTATAGGGTGCTTTCCCTGCATTGCCAATGGATAGGATTTTGTTAATGGTCAGGGTGTGCAGTAAGACTAGATGTCTGCCTCCCAATTCACTGCTGGTAATGTAGTCACACTGATATATATGATTATCTTACACTCTTCCCAAGGCAAGTGTCACTTTGGAGTGGGACTGGTCACTGTTGGAGCTGCTTGCAGAATAAGACGTGTCAGGCATCCCTTTGGAGGGACTCTTGCCAAGTGGGGTAGCCTTAATGGGGTAGATCTTCAAGAGAACACAAGGGCATGGCATGCAGTGTTAGCAAGCTATGTCAAGAGTTTGTCCTGGGCTGGGTATAAGGGAGGAAATGGCATCTTTAACTCTTCTGTTTTTAAAGATATCTTCTGAAGATCCTCCAGGGCACATTAGGATAAATAAATAAATCTTCTTCCCATAGACTCCAAGTGATTTTCAAATTGTTGCTTCTATGGTGTATCTTGAAAGGGTTGTTTGTTATGCTGGCTTCAAGGGGCTATTATGGGTTCAGTAAATAAGAATGGTCAGCATATTCAGACTGGAATAGACAATAGAGATCTGATCTCTGTTTTCTAGGATCCAGAGAAGGTTCCTAGGCTCTGATATGATCCAAAAATGGGAAATAGCAAAATAATGACTGAGCTGCATTTTCCTCTGAGCTTTATAAAAGCATACTTAGAGTGAAATCTAATTTAGAACAAGATTCAACCTTCTATTCTGCATCCAGGGCTCTGAAATCTGCATGCCTTCATTTATTCACGCAACACAAATATACTTTGTGTTTCTTATACTGTTTGAGAACACAAATGCAAAGTAGAATACTTTCTGTCCTTAAGTCATAGTAGTGGGAGAAATAAGCAAATTTCCTCCTCTTTTCTCTTGTTGAAGGAAGTCTTCCCATGCCTTCCCTGATCTTGGTAAAATCTCCTTCTACACATTTTTAATAGCATGTGTTAGCTGTGGTAGTTAGCTGAGGAGAGGTAGTTTTACATTTATTTGAGTGCTTATTTAATTAATTATGGCAACTCCAATAGACTGTAAGTTCTATGAGGGCAAAGCCTATGTCAGTTTTTGAGTAATGAATGTTTGGAGTAAATGATGTCTATAGTGAATACTTCCTTTTACCACATTAAGAACGTCTACACTGCTCCTCACAATTTCTACCATAGTTTCATAGATTTTTTTTGGTATCTTGAGAACATGTCAATACATTTTTGCCTTTAAACCGTTCCTTTGCCATTCTCTCCAAATTGAATGCCAGCCTAATTGGCAACACCATACCCATCATTCCTAAGAGTTTTACATTTTCAGTTATCTCTCTCTCTCTCCATAATTATCCTATCCCTCCAATTGGTCTGTATGCCTCTCAGCTGACAGGACTGTATTTTATACTAGCCAGAAGTAAGGCACACTCAGCTATTGCTCATTGCAGACCCTCTGATTTCCATACTTCTGGAGCAGGAAGAGATGAGAGGCATCTCTGAGGCCTCTTCAGTACACAGACTGAAAGGCTAGATAATGACATGGCAGTCCTAATTAATCCACACTTGAACAAACACAGTCCAAAGTAGGACAACTGAAATAAAGAACTCTCACATCTTTGTGATGCTCATTGCCCTATAACTAACAGTAGTGGATTCACTGCAACAAATATTTCTTGAGCTCCTACTATGTGCCAGGAACTCATCTAGGAAATTGAGATACATCCATGAGTAAAGCAAAGATCCCTTTCCCCCTGGGGCTTACAGTCTAGTGGGAGAAACATATAATAAACCATAAACACCACAAATATTAAAATTAGAAGGTAGAAAGTTTTATAGAAGAAAAAGAAGAGCAAAGGATGAGTGTTTGATAAAAGTTAACCTCTTGCCTGCAGGTGTAGTTTAGTTCTTGTCATTGTAAAAAGGAAGGTCAAACGCAGGTAGATCCTTAAAAGTAGGGTCAAGATCTTAATCAATCACCATTTAAAAGATTCAGGAGAGACCTAAAACAATTTAGAAGTTCACTTGGAATTAGTTGTTGACCACTAATAGGGACAATCAGGCAGGGAAATATTCAGTGGTAACATTAAGAAATTGCAGCTATAGCACAATAATAGTCACTTTGTAACCAAATTAATTAAGATTAATATGATTAATTTTATTTTAATGATAATAGCCAATATTTTTGAGAGCCTACTAACTGTAAACCAGACATTGTGTTTAGCTTTTCTTACATTATCACTGTTATGTTCACAACTGTTTATTAGCATGGTCTATTATTACTTTCATTTTACAGATAGAGAATCAGAGACTTTATACAAATTGCCTAGAGTAACACAAATGGCAAATGATGGGGTCATGATGATGTGGAGATTGCAGCCTAATTCCAAAGTTATACTGTCAACCACCTGCTCTATATCCTGATGCTGATAAGAGATTGGAGAATCAGCCACAGGGAGGTTTAAGTACTGAAAGAATCTACACATGTGAAGTGATGAGTAACTTAGGAAATTCCATAGGTGAGTTCAACTAAAATATAGAGCTATAGTTTCTATCAGGCAATGAAGGACATAGGAAAAAAGAAATGCTCAAAAACAAAGGAATTCACAATACCAAGGCCAGAGCCATAAAACAAATCCAAGACTCTTCATTCAGTTGTTTCACAGGTTGGGTTGAGTGTCTCTTGTTCAGATACACTCAGAAGGTCTCTCACCGATCAGTAGGAATGCTTGTTAATCTTAGCATATAATTGTTCATAGCTATTTTTCTTAATTTATTTTAATTTGTTTAACTTAAACCCTAACCCTATAGTTATGGTTTATTCAAAACATCCTCCATAATTTCTCAAGACACTTGATTTCCTGCTTCTAAATACAGTGTATGTTTTCACTTTTATTGGGTTGTCTAATTTTCCAATATGTTTTATTCTTCAAGTGATCTTTTTCATATGAAGAAATTATCTTATTCCACTGCTGTTTCTGTTGGACACTCTGGGCTGCCCTCCAGTTGCTGATTACCTTGTTAGAGGTCATCTGAAGTTGTGTGAAACATCTCATTGGCCATCCTCTGAGCAGTGCTCTGATGGAATATCTAGAAAAATGCACATCCAGTTCCAGAAAACACACAGTTTTCACTTATCAAGAGCATGCCCCAGTGGTTTTCTTCATCTGGAGACAGCTCCTACCAGACGTTTGAATCATGATTTTCATTGATATCATGTGAATGCATGTTAGCTGCGGCTACAAGGTGACACTGTCATTTTCTTTACAGTTCAATTCAAAGTTCCAAAAAAAAATCTTCCTTCCTTAATTTCACTAACTTAGAATCTCTTCATCTAGCTTGATAAATATCACATAGTGATCTTGACTGTTTAGGTCTCATGAGTGCTTGAATATCTCCTACATAATATACCTCTTGAAGACTAGAATCGTGTCTTCTGCATGTTTCCTGTCTCTAGCTTTCTCATTGCAGTTCTGTACTTAAGTTTTCAATGGAAATTTGTGGAGCAGAAGTGAACAGAGCTGATCTTTTGAATTGCAGAGGACAAGCTTGCGTCTGGATGGTTTTGTGTATCTCTGACATAGATGGTCATTTCAAGGCCCTGTTAGTTTCAGAACTCTATAGTCTCCATTTCTCCCATGCATAGAGAACACTGATAGCCTCAAAGTGTTCAGAAATCAGCTCTGTCAGTCGCAGTGCAGCCAACTAGATACATTTTTTTTATTCCTAAGTAGGAGCTATTGATTGTTTGGCCTCAAATAAAATACAGATTTTTAAGGAGGTTCCTTGCTTTTGTTCATTTTTATTTGTGCCAAATGAAAACTTTCCAAGAATGTTCACTTAGGATCTAGAAACATTTAGTAAGTATGTATTCCAAAGAAAATCATTCATTATATGATATGGAAAATTCCAAAGAAAAATTAAATTCCAAAGAAAATCATTCATTATATGATATGGAAAAAGAACAACTCTAAAGACAAAAGTCAACTGTATTTGAACAAATTATCCATTCATGTTGAGCTCTGTCTCCCTACTCTTCATTAAGAATTTATCAATTTCTTAGAAGGAAAACCTACTATACAGTGACTCTGTATCAATATTTAATGTAATAGTGCCTGGAGCACTGGATTGACTTTCTTATTGTGAAAATGGGAAAGGAAATTAAGACTCTGCTCTATTTTCTAATGGCAAGACCCTCAGATAAATTACAATTTTGTTGTTGTTCTTTACATCCTAGGAGTGATAATGATCAGATTCTTTGTGTTCATTGATATGTTCTTGCTAGTTTCATTTTATCAGACTTAACTGCAGCATTTAATGTTATCGATCAGACTGGAAAGTGCTAGAATGTCCTAACACTCCCATGTTCTATGACTTGGCTCTAGTTTGTCCAAAAAAAAAAAACAGTAATTCTTTGGTCTTCTCCACTGGGTTCTTGATCTGAAATATCCTCTGTTTTCCTTGCTTTTATTTTTATATCTAGTATATTCAGTAAAAGTGTAGTATATTCCTGACAACTGACAATACTCTTGATATTTCTCTGCTGCTTGCCTATGTACCTTTCAGTTTAAGATATAGTGATTCTGCTGCTGTCCAGGTATGGACTCTGGTGTATAACATAAAGTTTACACAGAAGCAGGACATTCTATAAAATAAGAACAGGAAAAGGACAGATGTTAGAGTTCAGGCCAAGGCCATCTTGTATTGTTTGAGGTGGTCATGCAGAAGTGCATGAGAAAGCTGTCAGGCAATCAGACCTGACATTGAGTCTGGTTGCAAATGATTCTACATCAATTCCATGATATAAAAATTTCCAAGATTTTCTCCTCCAAAAGCATCCTTTAATGTGTCTTCTAAGAGCATTTTTTCCAATGTTCACCACTGAACTTTCTCATTAGCAGGTTTGTACTAAGTGATTGAGACTAATCCATGGATTTGAATGTTGTCAGAACATATAAAATTAAGTGTTTGGAAAAGTGCCTTGGTGAGAAATCAATTAGACTATTTTAAATGCATTTGGAGAATCCATCTAGTAGTAGATCCATCTAATAATAGATTCTAATAATTATATTAAAGCCAAAACATAGCTCTTATTCTTATATTCTTATAGCTTTCAACCCTGGCATTTTGTTCGGCTTTAAGACCACTATATTCTGGATCATGTGTTACCATTGAGATCCAAATGGATCAGTACCAAGAAATTATCTTTTCATAACAGGACAGCTCACCACAAAACGCATACATGATATCCCCATCCCTCATTGTAGATGACTCTCTTGCCCAGATTTCTGTGGTGAGTGGGTGTGCAATCAGTTGGCCAGCTGCAGAATGGAGAACATTTCTTACTCATCTCTATAGAAATAAACTTTTGATGATACCTTGTTTATCCAAGCAGAGCATTGCTTCCAACTGCATAATAATTATCTATATGTATACATATAAATAAAATAACTGGTTATATAAATATAGATATAATATGAATGATCCTTGAATTGTGGATAACAATATGTTCAGGAGATATTTTCTGGAACAATATGATTAAGATATACTATTTTTTGAGATTTTCTCAGTTCATGTAATTTGGGTGGAGCAACTTCAAGTGACCCAGGGCTGACCATCCAGATCATCACATCTTCCTAGGTTTGGTTTAGAAATGGGTTCATGATCCTGTCTGAGTCAATGAGACTCAGCTCTAGGATGCTAGGAGAACTATTGCTAGAAAAACTCTCCAGCTGCTGGTAGCCATCTTGATTCTAGGTGTGGAGAGATGGCATTAAGAATGAAGGCAACACAGGATGGCAAAGAGAACCAGTGCTCTGATGGCATAGAATGTACAGAGGTGAACCTATAAATGATCTCTTTTGCCTAGTCTAGTTTAAATTGAAATTCTGTCATTTGAAACTGAAGTAGAATTGAATAATACATGGGTTTACTAGTCAGGTAGGTCAAGAAAATGCTGCACACACAATGTGTTAGTATTTCAGCAAGGAATCTGAAATTTTTCAGGAAATCCTTGTGGATAACATAGAGAAATGTGGAGTGGATGCAAGTACAGTCAGGTGACTTCATCAATAATTGAAGAGTCATGTCCAAGAATGCTAATTCCATGTCAACCTGAAGGAAATTTTATAGTGGTGTGCCTCAGGGTTCTTCCCTGGCCCTGTCCTTTTTGACATATTTATCAAAGGTTTGGATGAGCACACTGATGGCCTTCCTATCAAATTCTACAGATGACAAGATGATTGGAGCACTAGATAGTATGTTGGGTAACAGAGGCAAGTTTCTAAAAGTCTTCATAAGCTAGAGCGTCAGAATGGAATTTTTAAAAGAACAAATGTAGAATCTCTGTATTACATCCAAAAACTAATTATACAAATAACTGGGTAACACTAGAAGCTTAGTTAAGTGTAATTTCAAAATGAATCGGCAATGTGATACAGCTGTCTAAATAAATAAATAAGTAAATAAAGCTACATAGATTGCATAAATAGGATAAAACAGTGATGGAGGCAGATGTCATATTGAACAAATCATAGTTAGGCTGATAGGGCAGAAGCATATAGAGCCAAAGGAACTAAAGTTTTCAAATATTTCTACCTGAATATCTAATGATCTGTCCCAATGTGCCAAATCATATAAGCAGATAGGACAAAAATTACCAATGGGAATGTTGACAGCCCTTTTTCTGCTCCCACTTGTCAATTGGATATTCTATTTCCCCTTTACCAAAAAGGAGGGATTATTTTTTCTCTGGGAGAGAACTTAAGTTATGCCACCTAATTAAATAGGCAAGGAGAATAAGGAGAGGAAGAGGCAGGAAAGCCAAAGGGCATATATACTAAGAAAGAGTTTGGAAGTGTTTAAAGATAGAGGAGTTCTAGAACACTTTCAAGGTGGAAGAGAATAGAAAGAAAAGAAAGGAAGAGGAGTTTATTTGGATTATAGTAACCACTCAAGTATATATAAAACCAAAATGCATCTTTACTATAATTACCCAGCTTTAGGCATGAGTTTTGGCTCTGTAAGTATTATTAGGACTTTTCACACAGTTCCTTCTCAGCCAGGTCCTGCCTCCTCCCCATTCTCTGCCACAGGCATATAAAAAGCCTTAGGGGGAAGCCTACCACATTCCTAACTAAGAATATATGACAGTTGATTTCATACCACAATATGATTGGGTCTGAAAGTAGACAAGGCTAATTTCTTTAAATGCTGCTAATCAACATAGTACTGGAAGTTTTGGCTAGTATAATCAGACAATTGAGATAAGAGGAATAAAATTTGAAAGGGAGGAGACAAAATTGCCGTTGTTTGTAGATTATATAATAATTTACATTCAAGTACAAGAGAAGTTACAAACCCTGAATATTAATAAGGGATTTCAAGGTCAGCAATGTTGAGAAATAAAATTATGATTAAACAAAGACATATAGCATTCCTTTTTATCAGCAATAACCAATTAGAAAATGCAATAGAAAGTAAAACATTATTTACAGTAACCCATAAGCTAAAAACTATGAGCTGGCCTAATGGTCTTTATAGAGGAAATTTTAAAATTCTATTAAAAGAAGAGAGATTTGAATAAATGGAAAATCATACCAGATAAACAGATGCAATATCTTTACAATTTAAAGATACAGATTTCTGCAAATTGATCTACAAATTCAATATAACTCCAATAAAAATTTCAGCAGAATATTTTGGAAAAACTGGATAAAATTGCTTCTTAAATTAATATGGAACAGTAAAGGCACATAAACAACTAAGACAGTTTTGTAAAAGAGAAAAAAATAAGGAACTTGACCAAGCAGATACTAAGAAATACTATAGATATTAAGAAAAACTATAATAGTTAAAACAGTATGTTACTGGTGAAAAACAATGACAAATAAATAATAGAGTTTTGAAACAGACTCTGTATAGGAACCTTTGGGACCTTTGGGTAGAAAAAAAATGTCTTAAAATGTCTCTGTAAGTACAATCCCCAAAAAGAGTAAAGATGGAGTTTGTCTATATCAAAACAATTCAAAGTTCCTATTGAATAAGGGACACTATATACAATATAAAAAAGTGACTCATATACTGGAAGATCTTTAAAATATCTATAAGAGGCAAACCATTAGTTTCTAGAACACATAAGGAATTCTCAACAATCTACAAGGAAAAGACAGAAACCCAACAGAAAAATGGGTAAAGGTATGAATAGGCAATTCACTGAAAGTCTAATAATGAAAAACTAGTGCTCTTCCCCACAAGTGCCCTCCTCCATCACCACCACCTCTTTTCCCCCCTCCCCCTTCCCCTTCAACCCTCAGTTTGTTTTCAATATTCAAAAGTCTCTCAAGTTTTGCATCCCTCTCTCTCCCCAACTCTCTTTCCCTCTCCCCCTCCCCCTGGTCCTCCATTAGGTTTCTCCTGTTCTCCTGTTAGACCTATTAGTGCAAACATATGGTATCTGTCCTTCTCTGCCTGACTTATTTCACTTAGCATGACACCCTCGAGGTCCATTCACTTTCCTACAAATGGCCATATTTCATTCTTTCTCATTGCTATGTAATACTCCATTGTATATATACCACATCTTCTTGATCCACTCATCAGGTGATGGACATTTAGGCTCTTTCCATGTTTTGGCTATTGTTGACAGTGCTGCTATGAACATTGGGGTACATGTGCTCCGATGCATCAGCCCTCCTGTATCTCTTGGGTAAATACCTAGCAGGGCTATTGCTGGGTCATAAGGGAGCTCTATGGATAGTTCTATGGATAGCTCTATGGAACCTCCACACTGTTCCAGAGTGGCTGCCACTCTGGAATACTTTAAAAAGAAGAAAATCCTGCAATGTGTGACAACATGGATGAACCTTGAGCATATTATGCTGAGTGAAATAAGGCAGTCATAGAAAGACAAATACTGCATGATTCCACTTCTATGAGATATCCAAAATAGTCGGAATCATAGAATTAAAGAGTAGAATGGTGGTCACCAGGATGGGGGGGAAGAGGGAAAATGGGGAGTTATTAATCAATAGGCATAAAGTTTTACTTAAACAAGATGATAAGTAACCTCTAGAGAGCCGGCATACAACTTCATACCTATCATCAACAACGATTTATTATACACTTCGTTTAAGAAGATAGATCTCATATAGTTGTTCTTACCACAGAAAAATAAAATAAAATATACTTCTGAGTGAAACAATTGAGGTTTATAGCAAAATGACAATTGTATAAATTTCTAAAAATTGTTCACACATACCAAACAATACCTTTACAGATATGCATATATACACATAAACAAATGTATAGAAGGTAGATTGGAAGTATTGACATTGCAAACAAAAGAATGGGGATCTATGAAAGGATGGGAATTAGAAGCAGGGGTGAGGATGAAGGAGAAGAATAAATTAAAAGGCGGAGACTTGCATGAACCAATTAAATGCAAAGAACAAGGGAACATAATTAAGTCAATTCTGTATAGGCAAAGACCAATAAAGGGCAGGTGGGAAAAAAAGACTACTTAAAGGATACCAACTTAGGATCTCCTTTTCCATTAAACATTTAAATGAGGTTTCATTATCCAGATTTCAGGCAATAGCTGCCTTTAAATGATCTATGGAGGAAGTAGCCTTTTGCTCATGAGGTCCTAGGTTCAGACTGTCTACACATCAAAAGAAATCAACTTAGTTTATAAATTATGCATTCTTTCTTCCTTTCATATGTCTATCCATCTAGGTATATCCTAAAGCATTATCATTTATACAGGCCATAGCATATGAAGCATTTTCATGTGAACTATACCATTTTTTTAAACTATACCATTTGATTGTCACAAAAATATAGTATTAAATGTGAGTTGGGTATTATTATTATTATTATTATTATTGGTTTTTCCTTTTATAGATTATAAAAGCTCATATTTTGCCCAGGTCACATTAGTGGAAAGGGCCAGAGCCAGGATTGAATCCAGATTACGTGACATTGAATCTCATGATCTTTCACTGAATCCATTCTACAGAGGTGAATGTGACCAATACACTATTTCCCTTAATCATGAACATCTCTTGGAGGAGGGAAATATTACAGAATGAGGAAACTGTAGCTCAGAATGTTTTATCCAACGTGTCACAATTGATAGTTGTAGGAGACAAGACTCAAACTCTGTTTCTGTGCGTTAATCATTGAAAGGCCAACATTGAAACAATACCAGACCAAAGGGCTCTACAAAATGGGCTTCTTAAAAATACAGAAGCAAATGTTTAAATGTTCTGAATCCTTTTGAGGGCCCAGTGAGCCCTCCAGAGGCTCCAGCCGTCTCTAAAATCCAGCTTTGATTTACAAGGAAATTCTGCAGGCAATAGAGCCAGCCTCACCACCAAAGTCACCTCCAGGTTGACCTGTTAAAGGCCACCCAGCTCTCTACTCTGAGAGCCCCAAATCAAGGACGATGTACCGCCTGTATTGTGATTGAGCATGTTTTAAATGGACAGGCAGGCGTTCAGACAGAATGTCTGCTAGTTCCGCTATTGTTACAACAGGTCAGTGAAAACTCTAAGTATTAACTCCTTAAACAGTGTTGGAAGGTCTGTAACCAAACTCAGGAACTGTGGTTCTCAACCCTAGTTGGGCAATAGAATCACCTGAGGAATTTACAAAAACACTGTGATGCCTTTACCCAGTAGGCCAGTTAAATCAGAATCTCTTGAGAGTGGAACCCATGTATTAGAACTTTGTTTAAAATCTCCCTAGATGGAGATAAACATGTTCTGTAATTAGATAGTGATGATGGTTGTGCAACTTTGTGAATAAGAATTACTGACTTGTACACTTTAACAGGGTAATTTTTGTGGTGTGTCAATTATACCTCAATTAAAAAAAATACTCTCTCAGCTTATTCTAATGTATAGCCTGGACTGAGAACCACTCTGAGACTGGACAGTTTTCCAGTCTGAGTGTACATTGGAATCTACTGGGGAAGTTTAAAACATACTAAAGCCTAGGGGCACCTGGGATGCTCAGTCAGTTAAGCGTCAACTTCAGTTCAGGTCATGATCTTGCCTGTCCAGAATTTGAGCTCCAAATTGGTTCTGTGCTGACACCTCAGAGCCTGGAGCCTGTTTCAGATTCTGTGTCTCCCCCTCTCTCTGCTCCTCCCCCAATTCCTCTCTCTCTCTCTCTCTCTCTCTCTCTCTCTCTCTCTCTCTCTCTCTCTCTGTCTCTCTCTCTCTCTCTCTTTCTCTCTCAAAAATAAAAACAAACAAAATACTGAATCTTAGTCATGATCACCATAAATTCTTATGTTGTTGGTCAGGGTGATATCTAGGCATCAGGAGTTTAAAAGTCTCCTCAGGTGATAGCAATGTGCAGGAGGTTGAGACCACTGGTCTAGAATAATGACCTACCACCCAGGCTCCCCAGAGGAGCACCTGGGAACTTGTTAGAAATGCAAATTCTTAGTCTCACCCTAGACCTACTGAATCAGAAACTCTAGGGTTGGGTCCAGCAGTCTTTGTTTTAATAAGCCCTCCAGGTAATTCTGATGCTGGGCACGGTTTGAGAACCACTGCTCTAGCTCTCAAGGAAATTGCGTTCCAATCCAGTTATTATCCTTAAATTTCCCTAATCCCTAAATATTTGTGGAAGACCTATTCCAGATGTAGGAAACCTTTTCATACCTAGCACCATGCTACACAACAACCAGGTCCAGCTGGAACCAATCAGTGAACCAATCAGTGAAAAGGAAACCATATAGGACACTGAGTTGTAGTGTTTCTCTTACATGCTGTTAATTTCAGGCCAGTGAGCTGCGGCAGGGAGCAGGAGGATCTGGAAGAAGGGGATGCGGCATGAAGACTTTGCTGCTTGCCGCGGAAGGAGGTACACCGGGGGCGATGAGGCTGTAGAGCAAGACGTTCTTTTCCAGGCGGAGGTGGTAGAAGCTTTAATCCAGGTGGGGGCTTGGTTCATAGCGGCAGCAACAACCTTCCGAGATGGAAGGCAGTAATTTCAAAGGCGATGGTGGCAGAGGAGGATTTGGACAAGGAAGTGACCATGGAGGCTTTAACAAAGGCCAAGACCAATGATCTCCCGAACATGTAGTTTTATTAGGAGAGTTCCTGTCTCCCTATGAGATGACATAGTTTGTAAATGTTCTACAGACAAAAATAAGGTGTTTCATTTCAGTGCTCCAGTTTATTTATAGAACAAAGAGCAAATTAGTAAAGTGGATGAAAAATGTGGACAACTTAGAGACTTTATTTTCTGTTAAACTTGGAAAATATGAAGGCGCTTTCCTCTAAAAAACTGCAGAAGTTTCATATTGACCCATATAAACTGCTATCATTGCAGAGGTTTTTTCTTCGACCTCCAGGTGAGAAGGGACCTCTATGAGGTGGTGGCAGGAGGAAGGGGTGGGGATGGCCCAGTTGGTAAAGGTGGTGGTTTAAGAGGCAGAAGAGAAGGAAGGTGGAGGTGGAGGTTTCAGAGGGGAAGCAGGGGGTGGTTCCGAGGGAAACAATATTCAGTGTAAGTTCACAGAGAAACTTCCTGCACGATCCACTTCTGTGGACCAGAAACTTGTTTCTTGAGTAATTCTTGAGGAACTGGTCATTTTATGATAGTGGAACTAAACTGTCAATGCATGCAAAAGTGAGTGAAACAAAATAGGCAATTTTTTGTGAACACGTGTTTTGTATAATGTTTGGAACTCTGGATGCTTAATAAATGGACAATTTTCATTTGAAGTATTAAAAAAAGAGTTAATTTGGGGCTCCTGGGTGGCTCAGTTGGTTAAGTGTTGGTTTGGCTCAGGTCATGATCTCATGGTTCGTGAGTTGAAGCCTCACATCAGCTTGAAGTCTGGAGCCTGCTTTGGATTCTGTGTCTACCTCTCTCTCTCTGCCCCTCCTCTGCTCATACTCTGTCTGTCTCTGAAAAATAAATAAATGTTAAAAAAATTTTTTAATAAAATAAACTTAAAAAGTTAATTTCAGTTCTCACACCAAATCCTTGAGATTAGAATTACAAACTACTACATACATGGCCTGTTATTCCTTTTCTTCATGTACTCTGAAACTCAAAATACATGTGTAACCTCAAATCCTTCCTTACGCTTAGCCTTTTTAAGCCAGTGATTCTCTTTCTTCTTCATTTTGATCAATTAAGACTTCTGCAGCCATTTGAGAATGATGTTGCTTTGACATTTTAGGAAATACATTGTGTAGAATTTTGTTTTCTAAATTTGTGATGAAACCCCTAGATTTAAATCTGTATTGAGGATTTTGAGATAATTTTTTTCTGTCTGCCAGCCCACAGTTGTGTTTTATGTTACTGAATCATTAATTACGGACTTTTAATGAAGCAGGTTTCCTTAGATTTTCAGCATTTGTGGAAATATCTCTTAACAGTATTGATCTAAAATCAGTCTTTGAAGAAATGGCCTACATTATTTGTCATATGTTAGGTCACTTTGATATAACGAGGTTGCTAATAATTTATCCCCGCAACACTAATTACTCCCAAATTACAAATAGAAGGCTCAGAAGCATACACACATACACACCTCTCTAGGCTCATTAACCCAGGGATGACACAGCAATATTTCTGGGTCCTGAATTGTGACCACACTTTCATTTCAATAGAGCGATAAGCTACTAAACCAAGACTTATTCCTTGAAATTACAGTGCCTTAAATTTGAGTTCCAAGGCCTGTCAGCATCAGAACCTAGTTTTACGTAACTTTATCTACCTCGTATGCACTCCAAAATAGAGGATTTCAACTAATTCTGCCAGACAGATGCCTCAACCCTTGAGTACTATCCCATTCCCACTGGGGCCTTGCCCTGGTACCCCGTCACCATGGTGACATTCAGACATCCCTCAAGAGGCCTGAGCAGGTGAGTCCGTGCATGGAGCTCATTATCCCCCAGAGCCAGAAGACAGAGTAATGCATAGAAGAGTAGTTGTAAATCATGGAAGATAAGTAAAAGATAGTTACTAGGACCATTCATGGTAATTCTTTAGAGGACAGATGATTAAGTAAAATCAGGAAAGAACAAGGTTGAAAATAATTGGAAATAAGGTCAGTAAATTGGTTATGAAGGAAATACTCTCTAGTGAAGAATGTGTTCTGAAACATCAGATAGTCGTTTCTATAAATTTACTGGGAATAACTTTTTAAAAATCATGTGTGAAAAGTTTCTCAGTGAGCTGGTAGAATCTTTCTGCCTTTGGAAACCCTGGGAAGTTTTTTTAAATGTGTCCCTCACTAGTTCCTCAAGTCTTAAAAATCGATTTCTACTCATTCTCCATGGAGTTCATTGTCCAAATATTATTAGTAACATTTTTTGAAAATTATAATCACACATAGTGACTGATCCATTATCCTTTACTTATAACATATCAGTAACCTCCCAAAGTAGATAATTGTATCATTATATGCAGCAGGATCTCTGACTATGACAGGTGTGGTTAGAAGGGGACACAGATGAGATGACAGCATAAGGTCTGCTCAGGGATGAACACTTTTTCATTTTTATTTTTTAAGTTTATTTATTTTTGAGAGACAGAGCACGAGTGGGAGAGGGGCAGCGAGAGAGGGAGACACAGGATCTGAAGCAGGCTCCAGGCTCTGAGCTGTCAGCACAGAGCTCAATGTTGGGGCACAAACTCACGAGCCTCAAGATCATGATCTGAGCCAATGTTGGACACTTAACCTACTGAGCCACCCAGGTGTCCCCAGGGATCAATACCTTAAAAAAATTACCTAGTTTTTCATAAATATTACCACCTGAAAATAATTAGAAACTATACCTGATAGCATATACTTTGCTTTGGTTTTCTTGGTACTTGAATTACTCCTGTAATAATAAAAAAAGTCACATTGAAAAAGAATTCATTATATAATCAATCTAAAAACAATGTATTCTATAATAGCATTAAAGTGAAATTACATATAGTTTTATACTTGTGATAACCTAAATAAAAGAGATTAATAAAAATTAACATATATGCTTTTTAGAACCTCAGTATAAATATCAAGGAACTAGTTTTAAGACAGTAAAATGTTTTTCTCTCTAAAAATCATGTGGATTATATAAAAATATGAAATGGATATCTTTTATATTAATGGAAGAGGGTGCATATTAACTCTCAAGTAGCAAAAAAGAATTTCTCTGTATTTCTACCACGAAAAGAACTATTGCCTCATGGCTCAAAAAACAAGAGACCTAGTGGTGTTAATGATTTCAAAAGCAATGGAGTAAAACCATCCATCTCTAGTTTTCACAGATAATTCAGTGCGTAGGGAAGATCTAAGTGTGAGTGTAGAAATTGGTATATTTTCTGCAACTGCTTTTCTTTAATCAATAAACTTTATTTTTTAGAGCAGTTTTAAGTTTACAGTAAAACTGAGTAGAAATTGCAGAGTTCCAGTATACATTCTGTAGCCTACCTCACACCATACAACTTCCCCTCCTACTGACATCCTCCACCAGCGTAGGACATTTATTACAACTGTTAGAGTTACACTGACCCATCATTATCACCTCAAGTCCATAGTTTAGGGTTTATTCTTGGTAATGTACATTCTGTGGGTTTGGACAAGTGTATATTGGCATGTGTCCATTGTAGTACCAGACAGAGTAGTTTCACTGCCCTAAAAATCTTCTGTTTGTGGCCTATTCATTCTTCTTCCTGACCCCGGAACTACTAATCTTTTTACTCCCTCCATTGTTTTGTTGCCTTTTCCACAATTCAGTCACACAGTTGGAATCATATACTAGGCAGCCTTTTCAGATTGGTGTTTTTTCTTTAGTAAGAGACTTTAAAGTTTCACTTATGTCTTTTTGTAACTTGACAGCTTATCTCTTTTTAGTTCTGAATCATTAATTTTCAATTGTCTGGATGTACCACAGTTTACTTAACCATTCACCTACTGACAGATATCATGAATGCTTCCAGGTTTTCATAAATCTAAAGAAACCTCCACAGGCAGGTTTTTGTGTGAATGTAAGTTTTCAGTTCGTTTGGGTAAATAGGAAAGGGAATAATTACTGGATTATATGGTAAATATGTTTAGTTTCGTAAGAAACTACCAAATTGTCTTCCAAAGTGACTGTACTGTTTCACATTCCCACCAGCAATGAGTGAGATTTCAGATTGCTTCACATCCTTGTCAATATTTGATGCTGTCAGTGGTCCACATTTTGGTTATTCTGGTAACTATGTAGTGGTATGTCATTATTTTATTTGAAATTGTTACTGATCTTAGTGGGAAAGCTTTGAGTTTTTCATCATTAGGTATAATGTTAGCTGCAGATTTTTTTCCAAGATAGTCCTTATCAAGTTGAGGAAGTTTCCCCTCTATTCTTAGTTTCATGAGAATCTTCATTATGCATAAGTATTGGATTTTGTCAAATGCTTTTTCTATAGCTGTTAGTATGATCATGTGATTTTTTTCTTCAGCCTGTTGATATATTATATCAATTAATTTTTGAATTGCAACTTTGCATATCTGATATAAATCCCACTTGATCATGGTGTATAATTCTTTTTATACACTGTTGATTTTTATTTTCTGATATTTTGTTGAAAATGTTTACGTTTATGTTCAAGATACTGGTCTGTAGTTTTCTTGCAAAGGTTTGGTTTTGGTATTGGTATAATGCTGGCCTCATAGAATAAGAAGTATTCTACCTGTTTTTATCTTTTGGAAGAAATTGTAGAGAATTACTATAATTTCTTCCTTAAGTGTGCGGTATAATTTACCAGCAAATCCATCTGGTTCTGGTGCTTTCTGTTTTGGAAGATTAATTATAGATTCAATTTCTTTAACAGATATAGGGTTATTTAGATTGTCTATTTCTGTTTGTGTTGATTTTAGTAGATTGTGTCTTTCAAGAAATGGAGCTGCATTTCATCTAGGTTATTAAGTTTGTATTCATAGTGCGGTTCACAGTATTTCTTTATTATCCTTTTAATGTCCGTGGGATCCATTGTTACGTTCCCTCTTTCAGTTATGGCTTTAGTTATTTGTGTGTCATCTTCTTTTTCCTGGTTAGCATGGTTAGAGGCTTATAAATTTTAATGATCTTTTCAAAGAAGCAGCTTTTGGTTTTGTTCATTTTCTGTATTAATTTTCTAGTTTGAATTTTATAGATTTCTGCTCTAATTTTTTTTCTTTTGCTCACTTTGGATTTAATTTGCTCTGTTTTCTAGTTTTCTAAAGTGGAAACTTAGTTTATGGGTCCTAGGGGCACCTGGGTGGCTCAGGTGTTTGAGCCTCTGACTCTTAATCTCAGCTGAGGTCATGATTTCATGGTTTTATGAGTTCGTGCCCCACATCAGGTTTTGCACTGACGGCACAGAGCCTCCTTGGGATTCAGTCTTTCCCTCTCCCTGCTCCTCCCCAGCTTGCTCGCTCTCTTTCTCTCTCAAAATAAATAAACTTAAAAAAAGATTTTTTAAATTATAGGTTCTAAACCTTTCTTCTTTTCTAATACATACCTTCAGTGAATCCTAAATGTCCCCCTTAGCCCTGCTTTCAATGTATCCAACAAATTTTGATAGCTTGTATTTAATTTCTATTTCATTACAAATATTTTTT
>NC_043705.1:79443406-79481777 GCF_006229205.1 Suricata suricatta | reverse complement strand
TGTGTATATATATATATACACACCCCAGTACATTGTTGCTATTATTATTTTGAATAAACTGTTATCTATTAGATCAATTAAGAATGAGAAAAATGATGGGGCACCTGGGTGGCTCAGTTGATTAAACATCTGACTTCAGCTCAGGTCATGATCTCACAGTTCACGAGATTGAGCCCCATGTCAGACTCTGTGTTGCAACCTGGAGTCTGCTTCAGATTGTGTCCCCCTCTTTCTCTGCTCCTGCCCTGCTCACACTCTGTCTCTCAAAAATAAATAAACATTAAAAATTCTTTTAACAGAATGAGAAAAATGAAACTTTTATTTTACTTCCACTTATTCTTTCTCCAGAGCTCTTCCTTTCTTTGGGTAGATCCAAGTTTCCATCCTTTATCATTTTTTTTCACTAAGACCTTTCTTGCAAGGCAGGTCTACTGGAAAAAAATTCTTTAATTTTTGTTTACCTAAGAAAGTCTTATTTCTCCTTCAGCTTTGAAAGATACTTTCACAGGGTACAGGGTACAACTTTCTAGGTTGTTGGGTTATTTTTTTCCCTCAACAGGTAATATTTTACTCCATTCTCTTCTTGCTTGCATAGTCTTTTGAGAAGTTGGATGTAATTCTTATCTTTGCTCTTCTATAGGTAAAGTGTTTTTTTATTTCTCTGGATTCTTTCAAGATTTTTCTTTACCTTTGAATTTCTGAAGTTTGGATATTATATCCCTAGGTGTAGGGTTTTTTGTTTTTTTTTTTATTCTTGATATCTCTGAGTTTCCTGAATCTGTGGTTTGGTGTCTGACATTAACTTGGGGAAACTTTTAGTCATTATTGCATCTTTTCCTTTTCCTATTTCTTCTATCTCTAATAGTCTCATTATGCATATGTTACACATTTTTTAGTTGTCCTGCCATTCTTGTGTATTCTGCTTCATTTATTTCAGTCTTGTTTGTCTTTGCTTCTCCGTTATAAAAGTTATAAAAGTTTCTATTGTCACGTCCTCAAGTTCAGAGATTCTTTCATCAGCCATGTCCAGTCTACTAATGAGCCCATTAAAGGTGTTCTTCTAATTCTGATACACTTCTTGACCTCTAGCACTTTAAAAGTTCTGACTTAGAACGTCCATCTCTTTGCTTATGTTATCTACCTGTTTTTCCATGTTGTCTATTTTTCTCATTGCCTTTAGCATATTATTCATGGTGTTTAAAAAATTTGCTTTCTGATAATTTCAGCATTCTTGCTATATCTTACTCTGGTTCTGATGCTTGTTCAGTCTCTTCAGGCTTGATGTTTTGTCTTTTAGAATAACTCATCAATTTTTTGTTGTTTTTGAATAGTCAACATGATGTACTGGGAAAAGGAGCTGCAGTAAATAGGCCTTAATAATGTAACATAAGGCATAGGGGAAGGAGAAGCATTTTATAGTACTAGGATTAGGTCTTAGCTTTTGGTGAGTCTCTTTCTCTGGACTGTGTACTACACCAGTGTTTGTCTGTCTGTCTGTCTGTATGTATGTCTCTCTCTCTCCCTTTCTCTTTTCCCTTCCTTTTGTGGGACAGGACAGCTAGATGGGGCTAGAGTTAGATATTTCCCTTCCCCCAGATAGGCTAGCCTCTTATAATACCCTATCAGGTTAGGGCCTGATAAAATTGTTTTTTCCAGAGGACAGACTACCTTAAGAATAAACATGCTTTGTTGTATTTCAAAATGGTTACCTTTCCCCTTTCCCTGCCAGAAGCACAAGGGAATTTTTCTCTGATATTCATAATGAGGATCTGGTAAAACTCCTGAAGATACAAAACCAAACTGTTGTTCCACCTCTAACTGGGTTATCCGGCGTTTTAACTCAATGACTTGCCCACCCTGGGCCTCTATTAGGCTTCCATGTAATTTGTGAATTACAGTTTAGCTTTTCCTACCCTAGCATTGGTTTTGCTGAGGTTTCTATTCATGAGTTTCTGCTCCAATAAGCTGAGATTCTCTGACTTTCCTGCCTGTCTCTCCAATTTGAGGATTAGTAGTTTGCTTTATGATCTCACTTCTGTCACAAATAAGAAATAGGAAAGAAGAAAGAGGTGTTGGGTCCCAAGCAAATCTCAAACCCAGCAAGGCAAATTCCATTTGTTAAATGTTCTGGGTCAAGATTAATTCCCTTTGGCTACATGTCTCCTCACCTTCCAGGTCCACTGAGAGCCCTGCCCTCTGAAACCAGGAGGGAAGCAGCCCTGGCCATGGGCCTATGGTGGGAATGGAAGCCCTGTGGTCTCCAAATTGCCTTAGGGTTATTCTCCCCTTATTTGAAGAATAGTGCCCTTTCAGAACCAAAAAGCTCTGTGGTCACATCATGTAGAATCCTAGAAATCTGACAGCCTTCTTTCATTCTGTCCCCTTTTGTTCAAACTGGTAGTGTCTCTGTTGGTATATTCCCATGTCTGTCCCTGGATTTTGCTGAAATGTCCAGTTAAGTCCACGAGTTGGATTCATAATCTCTTTTATCAAATGGTTGTTCAGCCACACCCTCAGTGTTCTCTTTGAGCAACTTTTTTCTTTTTTTTTTTCCATATGTATAGGGTGAGAATTTTCCAAATCATCAAGCTCTGAGTTTTCTTTTGCTTAATAATTTTCTCTTCAATTCACTTCTTTTGTCTCTCATTTTACTATAAGCGCTCAGGACAAACCAAGTCATTACTTCAAAACTTAGAAATCTCCAAAGCTAAATATTCAATATTCACAATTTCTGTACTCACAATTTCTACCTTCCACAAAACACTAGAACACAATTTAGCTAAGTTATCTGACACTGTACAACAAAAATCACCTTTCTCCCAGTTTATAATAACCTGGTCTTCATTCCTGTCTGAGACTTCATTAGAATGAATGGCCTTTAATATCTCTATTTCTACCAACATTCTGTTCTAGAAATCTAGGCTTTTTCTAGCATACATTCCCAAACTCCTCTAGCCTCTTATCTGTTACCCAATTTGAAAGCCATATCCACATTTTTAGGCATTTCTTATAGGAAGACCTCTTTTCTCAGTACCAAAATATGTCTTAATAAGCCCTGGCTGCTGTAACAAAACAGCATAGACTGGGTGATTTAAAGAATAGAAATTTAGGGGTGCCTGGCTGGCTCAGTTGGTAAAGCTTACAACTCTTGATCTCTTGATTGCAGGTTCAAGCCCCACAATGGGTGTAGAGCTTACTTAAATAAAAATAATAATAAAGAACAGATATTTATCTTTTCATAATTCTAGAGTTGGGAAGTCCAAGATCAAGGTACTGGCCAATTTATTTTCTGGTGAGAACTCTCTTCTTGGCTTTTAGACAGCTGCCTTATTGTGTTCCCACATGGCAGGGAGAGGAAAAGGGGAGGAGGGGAGTGGAAAGGAGGAAGAAAGAAGGGGAAGAGGGAGGGAGAGGGGAAGGAGGGAAAGGATAGGGAGAGAGAGAGTGCACAAGCCTAAGTGCACAAGCTCACCCAAGGAGTATTCACCCAAGCACTGTGTTATTTCTGGTGTGTCTTTTTATAAGGACACTGATCCTGTTGATCAGGGCCCCACCCCTATGACCTCATTTAACATTAATATCTTCTTATAAATCTTACCTTTAAATTCAGTCACACTGGAGGGGTTAGGGCTTCAACATATGAGTGACTTAGTAGGGCACACAATTCAGTCCACAGCAATGGGGTTTTGAGCTTGGCCCTTTTCTTTTCTATATGTGTATTAGCAATTGACAACCTTCATTATTTTTATAATCACCAGTGAAAGGTTTTCATTTTTTGTTTTTGTTTTTATAAATTGTGATTCACAAGCTTCAGTCCAACCAATTAAGTCAGATTTGCTAAGGAGGAAAATTAGACAGTAATAATTTTTAGAACTTTTCAGATGATTCCTTATGGAGCCCTGGTTGGGAGGCTCTGCCATAGAGTGTCTTTGGGTGATCTCATTTATTTGGTAGATTTAATTACCATCTATTGCAGTGTCTGTAAATTACAATTACCTGGGACTGTAGTACATTCTTTTTAAATCAGTGCTTGTGCCCCCCACTCTCAGGTCTTCATGTAGCCTGAGGTGGAGGACCATCATGGTCTTTTTCAAAGCTCCTCATGTGATTCTGACTGACCCATTCACTGTTAACTCTGCAATGATATATCTCTAGCCCATATCTGTCCCCTGAACTTCAGCTTATATGTCCAGTGTCCACTAACGTGCACCATTAAATGTAATATGTATACGTTATTGATTTAGTAAATCTCCTTTGCTCCAAGCTCCCCATGAAGCTACTCCCCTTGGGCAACTTTTGCTACCTCTATTTCTGTGGATATGAGGAAGAATTGCTTACCAAGTCCTGTTAATTCATCCTCCCAATGAATTCAAAAGTCTGTCTACTTGTCTTTATCCCCATGTCATTATTCAATTATCTCAAAATTTTTGCAACAATTTCCTTTTTTATATACAGATATTCTTTTTTTAAATTTTTTCTTAATGTTTTATTTGTTTTTGAGAGAGAGAAACAGAGCATGACTCGAGGAGAAGTGGAGAGAGGGAGACACAGAATCTGAAGCAGGCTCCAGGCTCTGAGCTGTCAGCCTGATGTGGGGCCTGAACTCATGAACCATGAGATCATGACCTGAACCAAAGTTGGATGCTTAACTGACTCTGCCACCTGGGTGCCCCTGCAACAGTTTCCTAACTAGTCATCCATCCTCTGGGCTTGCACAGTCTTGGGAAAAAAAAACAACTAAATTTGATTACTCACCCAATCCATTCCCTAAAATCCTTTCATAACACTTCTTTGTCTTAAAGTCCAAAACTGATCTGGTCCTATCTTCACCCTTCCTCTCTTTCTGTTTATCATCTTTTCTCTGTTCTAGAAAGTGGAACATTGTCTTTCTAAGGGATACATAGAATTTTTGGGTAAGAATAGTGTATATTTTGAAAAGCCTATAACTTTCTGATATATATTTCCTCATCCCCTTCCATAGTTATGTGTAGAAATCACTGCACTAAGCCATAACTCATTGAGGACAGAAATCATATAATTCATCAGAACATCATGCTTATCATATTACTTGGCACAATCAGCAAGATATTGTGAATATATAAACATAAATACATGAATTAATAAGTGGCTGATTGAATGAATGTATCTGCTGTAGTTGTAGAAGCCAGTTACCAAGTATATTAGAAATACGTTTGAAATAAGAACAAGGAGGCACTGAATAAGAACCTGAGGAATTGTGTGATAAGTAAAATGAATTACTGTTAATGCATGAATTTTCTGGCATACTTTGGCTGCTAAGAGTTCTGATTTGCTTCCTTTCTGACAATTGCCTATATAAGGTTAAAATGACAGTGAGTGAAGTCATGTTTTAAGAAAAAACTTTTTATTTTTAAATAATTAGACTCAATGGAAATGGAAGAATATACAGGGTCCCATGAACCCTTCACCCAGTTTTCCACAACAGTGGAAACTGTAACTGTAATACAATATCAAAACCCGAATACTGACCTGATTACAATACTGTTCAAGACTGTAGACTTTGTCCCATTTTCGCCAGTTTTTATGTGTACTTGTTTGTGTGTGTGTGTTGTTCTGTGCAATTTTATCCCATGTAAACATTTCTGTAACTAGTATCACAGCAAGATAAAGACTGTTTCAGCAACACAAAAAAACTCTCTATGCTTTCCCTTTATTAGACACACCCACCTCCTCCCCATCCCTTAACAACCACTAATCTTTGTAGTTTGTCATGGTAAGGATGTTCAATTAATAGAATCATAAAGTCTATAACCTTTGGAGATTGGCTTTTTTTTCACTTAGCATAATACCTTTGAGATAAATCCAAATAGTTGCATGTAATACTGTTTTTTAAATCAGAAAATGTGAAAGAGATATAAATTGAGTTCTGAAATTTGGGCAAATCTTCTTTATCTGAAATATGGTGAGTTGCATCTTTTAAAAGGCATCTGGGCTTACTCCTCTTAGTTAATGATTAAAGGTAAATCTTAAATTTATTTTTACATTTTTAGAGAAATATTAATGATTGTTTCAGGCATCATTTGGAAAGCTATATAAACTCAGATTATGCAGTTTTGAAATTATGCTCTGCAACTCATACATTTAATATAAAAATTCACAAGATAAACTCAATTTGCAATTGCTACCAACTAAGAAATGCCGATAAGTATTTTATTGACTGTTATGTTTGGTGGAAATACCAATCTGGCAAGACTGATTTAGGAACTTATTTAATCTGAAGAAACTTTTCTTGATTTCCCTACTCCTGAGAATTTTTCTTGTCTGCCATAACCTCTTATTATTGTCACCTCTCTACAAAATGCTATCATGGCTTTCATATTCAAATGAATTTTCAATGTTATTCGTATTTTTGAGCTACTGACAGCTATCAGTCTTGTGACAGGTAGCATTTATGATAATATACTCACAAATTGTTTGAAAGAAAAGAAAAGTGAGTGATTTATGTCTTGAGTTTAAGAGGTTAAATTTTATTTTATTGTAATAAGACACTTTGAGACAGACTTAGCTTTGCTGCTGTGAGCCTACTAGAGTTATTATGCCACATTGAGCAAAAGCTTTTATCCACGTTTAGCCAAAAGACTTATTCATTCTGCAAAGGAAAGATTTCTATCATGGTTTGAAGAATTAACTTCTGAGTAGATTTTTGAGAGAGCCTTTATCTTGTTAATGCTGCTTATGTAATACAACTATATGGGAAACTCCCCAAAATACATTTCATCCACAAGAACCATTTTCTTCCAGCCTTCTTCTTCTTGATTTCCCAATGCCATTGTCAGCTATGGTTTTCAAATGTAGCCATGCTTATGGTAGTAGAAGCTTTCTTTCAATTTCTTTGACCTTCTTCTTCCACTTACCTTTCCATTCTCAAACGTTTCTTCATGCAGACGTGCATAATTTGTCAAACAAAGAAAAGCAACAACAAAAGAGAAAAAGCATTTATACACTATTTATCTTAATAGCCTTAATTTATTAAAGCTCTTTACACATTAATAAGAAAAAGAAGAGGGCACCTAGGTGGCTCAGTCATTAGGCATCTGACTTGGGTTCAGGTCATGATCTGACATTTGGTGAATTTGCCATGGTGACCATGAGCCCCGCTTTGGGTAAAACCACAAGTCCTGGGTGAGCCGCACTTCTCTCTCTCCCTCTCTCTCTCTCTCTCTTTCTCTCTCTCTTTCTCTCTCTCTCTCTCTGCTCCTCGCTCACTTGTACCGCACCCCTCCAAAAAAAGAAGAAAGAAAAAGAAGAAAACCCTCACTAAAACTTGGGGAAAATATCATGAATGGGAAACTCAGAAAGGAGGAAAACAAAATGCTAATAATCACATGAAGAGATGTTCAATGGTATTATAAACGTAGAAATTCAAATTTAAAAACCAGTGTTAATTTTTTCTTTTTGATTGTTGAAGATTTCTTAAAAATGAACATTTCCTGATTTGGCTAGGGCTCAATGAAAAAGACATTTCACTCAGTGCCTAATGTGAATGTAAATTTAGTTAACATTTCTAAAAGGCATTAAGGCAATAAGAATCAGATGCCTTAAAAATGTATAAATGTTTTATATTATTATCATAATAGCACTAATAATATTTTTAAATCGAAACAAACTAGATGTCCAACAACAAGATACTGATAAATAAATCATAGGCCAACCATATGATGAAATATTATGAATTTTTAAAAATATATAGGAAGATGACCACAATATGTTATTACATGAAAAAAAAGTTCAAGCTTCTATGTATAGTATGATCTCAATCTTGTCCCCCATAATGTATTTATGGTGAAAGAGAAAGATAAAAAACTTTAAGAATTTTTAACTGAGTATCAACAGTGATTTTTCTCAGTGCAGAATAGTCACAGTTGAGTTTTCTTTTTGTGTCTTATAGTATTATCCAAATTTTCTACAATGTACGTGATTTATCTAAGGAAATAGAAAAGCAGAAATTATTTTGCAGTGATAACATACAATATTCTAAAATGGATAAAACAGAGGCTTAAAGAATGATAAATGATAAATGATAAAGAACTGTGTGGAACTATTCCCACATCTCTCTGTTTTGTTTTGTTTTAACTACGAGGGACCATATTTATTATTCTCTTTCTCTCAGATAGATCTCACACTTTGAAATGTTTCATCTACCAAATAAAATTAAGTAAAGGTTAATTCATGAGTCTTCTCAATTTTCTTCAAAAAATTATAGTTGCCAATCATATTTCACAAGGAAATAGTTGTTACTAAGATGAGTTGACATAAATAAATAAACTCGCAAAAAAAAAAACAACCCACAAAGAAAGT
Source organism: Suricata suricatta (assembly GCF_006229205.1). NCBI lineage: Eukaryota > Metazoa > Chordata > Mammalia > Carnivora > Herpestidae > Suricata > Suricata suricatta. Next base: position 79,473,440 of record NC_043705.1, on the reverse strand, counting down.
GTTGCAGTCTCTGAGCAACCTTGTTACCGAATATGACCAGGTCCTTCCCAGGTTTAGACTGATAGTAATGGAAGGCAAGGGCCACTGTGGCCTCAATGAGCACATTTGCCTAGAGGGACTACGTTGTTTAAACATCCTTTAGCTTTTATTGTCTATCTCCCAATTGTTTGTTGTTTACTAGATAATATCCTTAACTTTATTTTCTATGGAATTTTTACATTTTACTTATTTTTTTTCTGAAAGGCGATTTCTTGTTCTCTGTTTTTCTTTCTTTAGTTTTTTGCTTGTTTTTAATTCCTGCTTTCTACTTCATAGATGTATATATCCTCCTAACTCTCTGGAAAAAATGATAGTCTGATTTGTTTCATTTTGTTCTGTTTCAGAGATTTTCTTCAAATGTGTCATGGTCCTAGCTGACGCTTTTTCTTTTTAACTTTCACAGTTTTTTTCATTGAGAATAATGTATATGCAGTAATATACACTGTTATTAAATGTACAACTTGATGAATTTTTACACAAGTATGAATTCATGTAACTAACACATGATCATGGTATTGGACATTTCCAGGACCACAGATAAGATTGCTCCGACTGCTAATTCTAACTACTAATCCCATAGTTACTTTGTGCTGTGTTTGAACTTCATATAAATTGAATCGTGCAGTATATATCTTTTTACATCTGCATTTTACTAAAAATATTACCTGTGAGATTTATCGATTTTGTTCCATATAGTAGTAATTTATTCTTCTTTTAAAGCTTTTTAAAATAACTGTTTACTATTTTACTGTATAAATTTACTATACTTTTTAAATACATTTTAAATACATTTTAAATAGGTATTTTTGATTATTTCCAATGAATGTGAATATTCTTTTACACATATTTTGGTAGACATATAAACCCACTGCTTTGGAATATATGCCCGGGAGTAGAATGGCTGACTTGTAGAATAGGTATGTATTTAGCTTTAGAAGGTACTGCAGAACGGTTTTCCTCATTGGTTGTATCAGTTTGTACTTGTGTCAACGAGTTCAACAAGTTCAAAATTGCTCATAATTTGGTAAGTCTTTTTGTTTTTTAATGTGTATTTATTTGTTTTTAAGAGGCGGGATTGGGGGGTGAGCAGAGCGCAAGGAGTCAGAGAATCCTAAGCAGGCTCCATGCTGTTAGCACAGAGCCCCATGCACGGCTGGAGCTCATGAACCCTGAGATCATAACCTGAGCTGAAATCAGGAGTCAGATGCTTAAGAAACGAAGCCATTTATATAATCAGTCTTACTAATGTAAGCATTTTGGTGGTTTTATAGTAATTTCCCATTATCATTTTAAATTACATAGCTCTGATGCCTGGTGATGTTGTTTTTTCCCACTGGATATTTGAATGTATGCTTTTGTGATGTTTGTTTCCAAGTTTTCACTTAATTTTTACACTAGTTTGTCTTTTATTTATTTGAAGGAATTTTTTTGCGTGCTCTTATAAGTGTTTTGTCAGATATCTGTATACAGATATATTCTTCCTGTTTGTGTCTTTATCTTTCATTCTCTTAATGGTGTTTCTTGATGAACTAGTTTCCTTAATTTTAATGAATTCTAATAGATCAATCTGTTCTTTTAGGATTAGGGTCTTTTGTGCCTTTTAAGAAATCTTTGCTACTCTAAGTTCATGAATATCTTTTGGTATCACTTCTAAAAACTTAATTGTCTTAAGTTTAGGTCTGTAATCCACCTTTAATTAATTTTGTGTGTGGTATTAGGTAGGAGTCAATGTTCATTTTTTTTTTCCATATGGGTATTCAAATGAAATTGTTTTAAGTCTCCATTGGTCTTCTGCACATAGTGTGCTGCACTCAGTCAAAAATGAGACACGGAGCAGGGAGCCTGGGTGGATCAATTGGCTCAGTTGGTTAAGCATCGGACTTCAGCTCAGGTCATGATCTCACAGTTTGTGGATTCGAGCCCCATGTCAGGCCCTGTGCTGACAGCTAGCTCAGAGCCTGGAGCCTGCTTCAGATTCTGTGTCTCCCTCTCTCTTTCTGTCCCTCCCTGTTCACACTCTGTCTCAGAAATGAATAAACATTAAAAATTAAAAAAAAACGAGACACCAAGATGCCTGGGTGGCTCAGTTGGTTAAATATCCAAGTCTCGATTCCGGCTCAGGTCATGATCTCATGGTTTGTGAGCTTAAGCTTGGCCTTGGTCTCTGCACTGACAGCACGGAGCCTGCTTGGGATTCTTTCTCTTCCTTTCTCTCTCTGCCCCTTCTCCACACATGCACTCTTTCTCTCTCAAAATAAATAAACTTTCATTCTATTTTTTTTTTTTGAGAGAGAGAGAAAGAGAGAGAGAGGGAGAGGGAAAGAGAATCTTAAGCAGGCTCCACTCGGGGCTCTATCTCATGATCATGAATGAGATGATGACTTGTGCTAAAATCAAGAGTATGACGCTTCACTAACTGAGACACCCAGGCACCCCTCAAAATAAATAAACGTAAAGAAAAAGTGAGACACTAAAAAGCAAGGGAAAAGCAACCTATTATCAAGAGACAAGGCAGTCAACAGAAACAAACATCAAGAGTGATGCAGTAAAATCTGACTGTAAGCTCTCTGTACATGAGTGGAATTGTGGACAGGAACTAATGTGTGATATTGGGTGGCTATCTATTTTTTTCGTGGGAACATACAAAGTTAATTATTGTATTTTTTCAAGGACATTCACTCTCTGCCATTAAGAATCCTCCAATCTTCTGACCCAGTTGGATGTTTAGAATCTCCTTTTACTTGGAAAACTAGCGGGAGCTAGTGTTCTAAGTTTTTTTTTTCTCTAGTCTGTCTTTCAGCCAGTCATCAGTGCGACCCTTCACTGCTTCTTCCACTGTGAAGACGCCTCCATTACTTAGCCTTTTTGGGGTTTACTGGGTCAGTTTGTCTTGCTTGTCATTAATCTTCCCCTGTGCACAGATTAGATCCTATGGCTTTATCTACTAGTTTCTACCACTTAACAGTTCTCTTATGAGCCCACTCTTCCTCTGAATCATGGAGAGAATAATGCTACTTACCTCACAGTGTTGTTGTGCGAGTTAACTGAATTATATACTATGTGAAGCTTTTACAATAATGCTTAGCAAATGATAAGTCCTCAAGAATCGTTAGCTGTTATTAGCTTTCTCTGTTCAACTCATTCAGTTACCATTCCATTTGCTTTCCTCTTCCAGAAAATGTGTAGACATGTGTCTTTAGGTACTGTCTTCTCTCACATTCTCTTTGTTCTTTTAAATATTTTTGTTGTAATCTTTACAAGATTTATGGAGGAATTTGATATAAAAATATGTTCAATCCACATATTTAACTAAAATATACCCAAGTACAAATTTAAAAATTTAAATTGCTGCGCAGACTCCCTTTATAATTTTTTAGACTACAAGTGTGTCATCACTGAGCCAGATGAGTCTAGCTCAAAGATTTCTAACTCTACAATTCCTTCCAGCTCAAAAATTTTCATGAATTGATGAGATAAAGAAAATCATACCCCTGAAAATACTGAATTCTATCTTTCTAAAGAAACCTCAAATCATTTGTTTACATTTTTTCTGCTTTTTCTGGATACCCGACTTCCTACCTGATTGGATATTGGTTGGTTGATTGACAGGTGTGAAAAACACTTCAGGGAAGCTCTTTGGAAAGGACATGGAAAGCTATATATATTCCTTGATCAAATTTAAATACCCTTAAGCAACCTCCATTAACCTTGAACACCCCAAGCTGTTCCCTCAGGCTCTACAACTTACTCAAAGCTCAAACCAAATTTAGTGTAAGAATGAGTCCATCCACAAAAAAAATACGAGTCACTATTGTTTCAAAGAGTGCAAAATAATGTGGACAAAATAATTTCTATAAATGTATTTATGGCATCAGTAGCAAAATTGTTTATATGATATATACTGAATAAGCTATAATAAACACTGCAGTATAAGATCATATTATTTTACTTATGCACAATAAATATAATATTCAGAAAGTGAAATCACATTTATATTTATTGTTTGTTGCTCTTTTATCAGTTAAAAGTGATTGATAATTGTTTTATTAATTAGTGACCTAAAATGTAGAAGTCTTTATTAATTTTTCTCATAAACATATTATAGTTGTGTAATATTTTCTAATCATGTATGTGTGAGTACATGTATGATGCATATATGTTTGTATATATACACATATTTAAAGAGGGGTAAGAAGGAAGAGGGAGAGAGAGAGAGAGAGAGAGAGAGATTAATCTGTCCCAAAAGACCCAAACTCAGCTGGATTTGATTATTTAAATATAGATTGTACCCATTTAAAATTAAATCCAAGTGTTTTTAAGGTGGACTGGGGAAATACAAAGCAGAATAATGGAAATAAGGCAAAAAATATATAGCGGGGGCCTCCCCGAGTAGTTAGCTATTTTAGACTGTGAAATGATATCCCAGGAGAAGGCAAGAAGCCTCCATCACCTGAATCATTTAAAATTGGACTAGACTAAGCTCGGGAGAATATACCTTTGGGAGTAATCATGCTTTGACAGAGAAAGACTGAGAGATCTTTTTCAATTCTAATTGCCATGATCCTGTGTAATTCAATTTGAAATGGCCTTGCTATTCTAATTCACAAAGATCCTATTTTTACTAACTCTTTCTTTTTCATAATCCTGGTTCTGATATCACTACTCCCTTAAAGGAAAAAGAGACCCTCAAACTTGATTCCCAAGTATTCATTGAATTACATTCCTTCTTTCTTTCTTTTTTTCTTCCCCCACCCCCAGACAGGCTGTTTTGCAGACTCAGGCACTGCACTCAGGGCTGGGCAGACAGTGATTATCATCACCCCCTGCTTTCATCCATTAGAGCTGGGCGTTAGCAGGTAAGGGTAAGGGCTGACAGAGAGGTTTTCAAAACTGGTCAGCATAAATGCTTCCAGGAGGCCAATTCAGGATAATCTATTGAAATATGGATCAGAAATATTGCCAGCCGAGGCTGAATACCTCTATCTGTGGCATTTAAGCCAAAGCAATAGAATGCTTTCATGGGGGAAAAATAACAAAAGCCATAATTACATGTGGAGAATTATCTGTTCACATCATTTGGGGGTTAATTTTGTCAAATGGTTGCCATTCTGTCTGGGTCCAGCATCTGTCTCAGCCACTATATTTGTTTTGAGATGCTTCAGGGGTGAGGTCCATAGAGACCTGAGTCCAGGAGGCCTTCTGGTTTCCAGGAGCCAATTTGTGACAAGATCAAAGGGGTCTATGGTCCCAGGAGCCTGAGTTACACTTTGGAATTTACAGGTATACCTCATTTTACATGCACTTCCATGTTTGAAATGTATTAGAAAGTAAATTTTAGTGAATTAAATATTTTGTTAACTCATACTTTCAATTGGTAGTAGTCTCTGATTATTTAATTCATGACCAAAATTAAAGTACAGCCATGCAATGAATCTGTATAAGCCAAGAATGCTTTTGTGATAGAGCGATCAGTGTTTTATGGCATTTCACTTCCCATGTAAGTTTTATTCAACAATTTAAAAAATGGAGAACTAAAACCAAAACCAAAAAACCAAAACAAACCCAAACCCCTAAAAATTTGAAGTAAAATTTCCAAAAATTCCCAAGACAGTAGTTATAATTTCTTAAAATTCAAACACTTATACATAGGTGTTTGTATTATAGAGTTTGAATTATACATATTTGAATTATACAGTGATAAAAATTTTCCCACTGAATTTTTCTAATACCAATTCTTTAGTGTGAAATATTTCAAACATATAGAAAGATATAAATAGTAATATAATAAATATTCATTACTCATCACTTAGATTTTCTTTATTGTTAAAAAAAATAAACATAGATACATACAGTTGAAGAATGTTTAACCCCCTCCCTGGCGTTACTTCCCTTCCCCATTCTCCAAAATAACTCCTATCTGGAAGTAGGAATACACCCTACCCATCTATCATCTACATTTTTAGTACATGTATATGAATCCACAATTGGTATGTAGTATTTTGTTTTTAGATCTATCCCTGTTGATGCATGTAGATCTAGGTTTAAGTAAATTTAACAGGTATGGGAGTTCCATCATTATTTACTTATCCGTGCTTCTAATATGTATTTATGTCGCTTCTAATCTTCCACTACTATAAACTCCAAAGAACATCTTCTTATGTACAAATCTTCAACTTCCTTTGAAGTTTCTAACAACATTGGAGTTTCTGGGTCTAGAACACATGCATCTTCAGCTTTCCTAGATGCTATCAGATTGCTCTCCAAATTTATAACCTTACCAACAGTAACAGTCAAATTAATCTGTCATTTCCTTTATGCTTTTTACTTTCTGAGCTTGGTTTAAGAACTCCTTCCTTCTACAAATGATAAAAAATTATTTACTGTGTGTTCACACTTACGTCTTGAGTTCATTTAGAGTATTTTTGCCCTATGAGAGGTAGAGCTCTAGTTATATTGCTCTCCATATGGATGGTGAAGCTACTTACAATGCATGCTGGTTTTTAAGGTCACCTCTGCATGCACTGAAGTCCGATATAAGATTAGATGTTTCCATTCTTTGATAGTCTAGCTTCTTTTCCATTAATTGAGATGCTGATCTTCCCCTAACACTACATTATTTTTTAATTAATTTATTTATTTTGAGAGAAAAAGAATGTGTACATGGGGTGGGGGAAGGTCAGAGAGGGATAGAGAGAGAGGATCCCAGCAGGCTCCAAGCTCTCAGCACAGAGACTGACAAGAGGCTTGAAACCTGAGATCATGATCTGAGCCTAAACCAAGAGTTTTGACAACAAGAGCTCATCTGACTGAACTACCCAGGCGCCCTAACACCACATTATTTTAGTTGATATAGTGCTACATTAATCATGATAACTGATGGAGCAAATCCTTGCTTCTTTCTTCTTCAAATTTGTCTTGGCTATCTTTGGACCTTTGTGTGCTTGTATGAATTTCATAATCAGTTTTTAGAAAATCTTTAAAATGATAAAGTGGTAATTAAAATGTGTAATATAATCTATTCTTATATCAAATCACTAAATCTAGTTTATTGCTCATTAGTCAATATTAATGATATCCTGCCATGTCCTGACACTTAACTTCTTTGAAAAATAAGCTTATCATGTTCCCTTTCTTCTACAAATAACTACTGTGTCTTGATTAAGTAATTTTCATGCCACTTCGTTTTCCCAACTCACGGGCTTTGTAATATCCATTCCTGCACCAACTTAACAGATTCAGTCCTTCCTGGTGTCCTGTTGTGAGATTGGCTTTGTAGATGTAACTCTTTGTCTATCTTAGCCCCCCTCTGTCTATTTCCCATTCTGACACATACTACAAAGAGCTTGAGCAGCTGCTGTTTTCCTAGTTTAATCAAGTTCCTTGGCCACTTTTATGCCCAAGAACTTAAACTCTTTTTTGTCAGTGGTCTTGAGTGACCCTCAGAGACCACACATCCAATTTTATCGATGAACACTGAAATCCCAGAGAGGATTTGGTCTCCCTGGAGTCACAGAGTTAATCGGAAGAGGAGTTAAGACTTTAAGGTAAAACTTAGAAGACAGGTCTTCTGACTCCTGCACTGATTCTCTCTACATTTTGCTCTCCTCCCCTGAAACTTCAGATATTATTTCCTATACGATGTCAACACTGCATCGATTTTATTTAATGTAAATCCCCCAAAGGAACTTTCCTTTTTTAGTCTTACCTCAAAATGTGACTTGTTCCTTCCTACTGCTTTAGAAATACAAACTTTTACCTTGAAATCCAATCGCTTTAGTTTCTACAGAGCTATATCTCACCTTCTTGGAAACATGCACTTTTTTCAGGATACATAACTTTGTTATCATTATTCCTTGTCCTAACAATGATGATAAAACCACCACTTATTACACACTTACCATAGATCTAGCTGCTAAAAGACATGACGTCACCTTGCTTTGCTCCACAGGTGCAGGATTTGAAAGCCGGAGAGGTGAAGTAACATGCCCAGGCTTCCACAACGTGGAGGAGAACCCTAGTCTTTAGCAGTCCAGAGTCTGAGTTTACCACTTTGTTTTGTGCCTCTTAACCGTAAGAATTCAAAACTTTTTGGCATTAGCTTACTCTTGAGGTGTTGCACTTATTCTTAGCTGTATTGGGTATATTTTTTAATGTTTTTTATTATTTATTTTTGAGAGAGAGAGAGACAGAGACAGAGTGTGAGTGGCGGAGGGGCAGAGAGAGGGGGAGACATAGAATTCCAAACAGGCTCCAGGCTTGCCAGATGAGGGGCTCAAATTCACGAACCGCGAGGTCATGATCTGAGCCAAAGTCAGATGCTTAACCGACGGAGCTACGCAGGTGCCCCTGGTATATTCTTAGTGTTTGTCATAAATGTAAGTCCGTACCTTCCAACCAGACTATATATTCCATAAGTACAGGATTATTAAGACTTGCTTTAGAAAGTCTCTTCAGAGCATCCAGTATGAAGCTCCAGTCTGAGCCCCCCTGTGACTAATGAGGGTCCCTCTCACAATCATCCAAGAGACTTCCATGTTGAAAAATCTTCCATTAGGGCAGAGACTAAAACTGGAGCCAGTAGTTTTCATGACAGAATGAGTAGAATGCCACTGAGAAAACATTTACTATATATTTTAGCACAAGGACTTGTGTGCTGTTACATAAAGTCCATGAAAAATTATCTGATTCATCATTACTTATAGTTTCTTTAGCCAATATTATATACTGTTAGTTGAAAACAAATTTAGCCTATGGTATAAAATGCATTATAAACAATTCTAAGTGAATTTTACTTTAAAAGTCATTTTGTGGGGCGCCTGGGTGGCTCAGTCGGTTGAGCCTCCGGCTTCGGCTCAGGTCAGATCTCATGGTCGTGGGTTTGAGCCCCGCGTCGGGCTCTGTGCTGACAGCTAGCTCAGAGCCTGGAGCCTGCTTCCAGTTCTGTGTCTCCTTCTCTCTCTGCCCCTCCCCCTCTCATGCTCTGTCTCTCTCTGTATCAAAAATAAATAAAACAAACAAAAAAAATTTTTAAAGTCATTTTGTGAGAAGAAAACATAAAAGCGTGTGAAATTCTGAGATGAGGAAGATGCTTAAATATACTGCAGTTTGAGACCCACGGTTCACAGTGCTCAAGAGTATTTTCCATGAGTTAGAATGAGGGCAGTCCGTGGCCAGGCTTGGAAAAAAGGAAGAAAGCTTTGTCCTCTCTCTATTTCATCTTGAACAATCATCTTATAGCAGTGAGTAAGCAGAGCTTGGATCAGTTTTCAAAAGGCCTAAGTAAGAGGCTGTGGTCCATGGCCGGGCCTGGAGAATGCTGCAAAACAAGAGGCTAAGGATTGCATTAGTGATAAGGTGGAGTCTCTGTGGATACTGCCCCTCCACGGGAAAAGCTACCTGTCTGTAGACACTGTCTGTCACCATGGGTAAAGGAGGCCCCAATAAGTTTCTGGGCAGGATGTCCTCATGAACCTTTTTTGTGCAAACCTACTGGAAAGAGCACAGGAATTCACCAAATTCTCCAAGAAATGTTCGGAGAGATGGAAGACCATGTCTGCAAAGGAAAAACTGAAATTTAAAGGTATGGCAAAAAGTGACAAAGCTTGCTGTTATAACCATGAGATGAAAAATTATGTTTCTCCCAAAGGTGACAAGAAAGGAAAGAAAAAAGATCCCAATGCTCCTAAAAGGTCTCTGTCTGCTGTTTTACTGTTTTGTTCTGAACATTATCCAAAGATCAAAAGTGAACACCATGTTTTATCCTTTTGAACACCATGTTTTATCCACTGGAGAAACAGAAGAAAAAAAAAAAGGGTGTATTGTGGTCTGAACAGTCAGCCAAAGATAAAGAACCATATGACCAGAAAGCAGGTAAGCTAAAGGAGAAATATGAAAAGGAAATTGCTGCATCTTGTGTCAAGGGCCAAAGTGAAGCAGGAAAGAAGGGTCCTGGTAGGCCAACAGGTTCAAAGTAGAATGAACTAGAGGATGAGGAGGAAGAGGAGGGAGAAGATGAAGATGATGAGGAAGAGGAGGAAGATGAAGAATAAATGGCTGTCCTGTAATGATATGTGTGGAGTGTGTGCTCAGGGAATTGTTTTGCCAAGATTGTGAATTCCAGTGTGGCTCAATATATGCTTGAGTATAAAAACCATACAGATTTTTGTATAGCTGTTAAGAGTCTATGTTGAGAAAATACTTTTTAAAAAATGCAGGTTATAGCTTTTTGAGGTGCTACTACATACAGTTAGATTTTAAAGAATATTTCTAAGTGTTTAATGGTTTCCTTAACTTCTTGACTTGTGTGTTGTAGCACAGCTAACTTGTAGGAATTAATATCAATAGTAAATTTGGGGTTTCTTAGGATATTGCATTTTGTGGTTTAAAAAATATTTTTTAATTTGAGAGAGCAGGGAAGTGGGGAGCAGAGAGAGACTCTTAAGGTTGAGGGTGGGGGGAGAGAGAGAGAGAATCTTAAGCAGCTTCCACACAGCGCAGAGCCCAACTTGGGGCTTCATCCCACAACCCTGGGATCATGACCTGAGCCAAAATCAAGAGTCAGACACTCAACTAACCACCCAGGTGCCCCTGCATTAAGAAATTTTTTTGTAATAAAATTATGCATATTATGTTTTTAAAGGGCCTAATTAAAAGATGTTTACAGAATTGTAATGTTGGGCTTTTTATTATAAAATTTATAAGAATGGACTTTTAAAAATTAATAGCCTTTATTTTTTAGAGCATTTTAAGGTTTAACTTAACTAAAGTTTAAGGAGAAGCAAGCAGAAAGTTCCCATATAAATGCTTCCATTCACACCCCTGTCCCAGATTCCCTAGTTATTAACATCTTGCACTAGTGTAATACATGTTACCATTGATGAGTCAGTATTGAAACATTATTGTTAGGTAAAGTCTACAGCTTATATTAGTGTCCATTCTTTGTGTTGTGCCTTCCATGGGGTTTGTCAAAATCACATGTATCCACCATTACAGTATCATTGAAACAGATTTTAAGCTAAAAAAAATATATAAAAGGAAGACTAGAAGATACCATTTTGAAATATTTAACTGGCGAACAAGTTAAGTAAACTGAAACTCAACCAAAAACTTAGTGAACTTATTCTTTATAGTTCCTACCAGACAGAAAAGCAATATAGTAAAAATTAAGCAGTCTTTTCTTTGAAAATTGTAGTTACTTTGACAAACAGTGCTGTCAAAACAGCAAATGTGAACACCACATACTCTAGCTCATTCTCTTTCCTGTACTGTTCTCAAGGTTTGGTGTGAATACTTCATAGTTAAAGTATGTCTTCCCTCGAGGATCACATAGCCATTTAATTTCTGCTCTGGCATTTGGCCTATTGTATTTGTAAGGTTCTATTGAGAAATGGAATTGATGATTTCTTCCATAACCACAAAGAAAAATTGAAAGTTACTGATTTCAAACCACTATTATAACCTTTCATGTTTTTCTGGAGAAATGTTTTCTTTCCAAAATGGAAAAGAAAAAAAAAAAGAATTCCCTATTAAATGTCTAACCATTCGGTATCAACCCATCTTTCAAAATGTTGAAATGTCGCCTCAGGCTTGGCCAGAGGAAGGCTGGAGTTCCCCATCTGCAGTTTGGAATCTACCAGATGTTGCTGACTGAGCTGATGGATCTCAGTTAGGTTCCTGTGTGTTGAGGTATTATTGTCAAGGAAAAGAGTGGATTTCACATCCAGGGCTGACCCCATTTTCCTCCCAGAGCAACTTTCTTGTCAGTATAGATTCACTGCTCTTGCCTCAAAGACTGCCCTTCTCCAACCTTTACGGTCCCCTGAGGACTTACATGAAGGCAGAACTGATGCTTTTTCCACTCTTTCCAGTTGTATGAAGACCACTGTAAGACAGAGAATCAAAATCCAAGTTGTGATGTACAGAATTTCTTCTAGAGCACTGGTTCTCAACTGGGGGCGAATTTGGTCCCCAGGAGATGGCTCACAGTATCTGGAGAGATACTTTGTGATTGTTTCAGACCGGGGCTGGGAAGGGCACTGCTGGCATCTAGGAGGTGGAGGCCAGGAAGGCTGCTAAGAAGCCTGCAGTGCGCAGAGCAACCCTCCACATCAAAAGATTAACTGATGCTAAATGTCACTAGTGCTGCGGCTGAGAAGTCATGCTCTAGAGTTTTAGTCATTCGGCCATTTTTGCCATTCCAGGTTGAAATACTTTATATTTCAAAGTATTGCATTTGTTGAAATATTAAAGCATTACATCTTGACTTTTTAAAAAGCTAATGTCCAACAATAGGGGAAAATAATGTGTTCTCTGTATTACCCTGCTCAAGAATAAAACAACCACATTTGTAAAGTGGAAAACCTTAGTTGTCACTCAAGATGCAAACTGTCGTGAGGGATAAGAGATTAACTGATTCTGCTGCCAACTTTTATAGTGTCATTATATTCCCCTCTAACTACCTCCTTAATATCTTTGCTGACGAAGATGTTTTAAAATGGAAGACAATTAGAGGCTTTTTGTTTATGAAAAATGAAGTGTTCGGGCACAAAAGCGTGCACAGTGGACCTCTTATAGAATGTTTAAAATCTCCTTTCATTAAAAGATGTTCTTAAGTGGCCATTTGTCACCTAATAGGAATTCCTGTTGTTGTTACTGTTGTTTTTATGCATAAACACCAGCATCTGTACATTTCCAGGATATCCTTTACAATTTAACACCCTTTAATTTCATGTTGAGTTGCCTCAGATGATTTTTCCCTCTTAAAATCACATTATGCAAAAGTTCACCTGAGAATACACTAGAAAAGTGATTGTCAACCTGCAGTCAGAGAACTAGATCCAAGGCACGGATGAGTTCTGGTTGACCGGGATAGAATTTAGATTTTTAAAAAATAGTTGTCAGTATGTAAAAAATGCTCACAAGAATCTGGGTATCTATTTTTTCTTGAAAAAAATGGAAAGAAAGAGCATTCGGGACTGGTATTCCTCCAGGGCAACAGTTCACTGCAGGAGAACAGCAGCTGGACGCTTTTGTCAGGGCGGGCGCGCGCCAGCCTGCTCTAGTCCTGTCCAGCCTGCTTCGCTCGGTCACCCTGCCAGGCCGCCCCCCGCGTTCTTTGAATTTGCAACCCCTGCTCCCTTACAACTGAGTGCTGCAAGTAGATACGTTTGGTGGTTAGTAGAAACTAACCTTTGGCTCATCAACCAACTTAGTGACTGTCTCATAGTCAAAGAAGGATGGAGAGCTGAGGCAGTTTAGGAGGCTGCTAGGAAAAGTGAGAAAGAGAATGCAGAGCTTGAGCTGTAACTGGATGGAAGGAGAAGGAAAGGTCATGAAACCAACTGTACTTGAGAGTGAACTTAGATTCACTTCCTCAATCAGCCTTGCCAAGAAATCTTCTGAACTTTGGTGAGAAGAGGGCAATCCAGGTAGTAAACATGAAGAAAAGTCAAAGACTTTATGGCTACATCACAGGCTCGCTGTCACTGAATTGGCCTTTGTATCATCTTTGCTGCAAGCAGTAGCTTCTAGTCCTGGCCCATATCTTGAGGAATTACCAGAATTAGAAACAGAATCCAGGATATAGAATTCAGGAAGAGCTCCAGGAGTCAGTCCAAGGAGGGAGGATTATAATGTGCAGGAATTAGGACACAAGGCAAAGGTAGAAGGAAAAGCAAACCCAGTACCAAAATCCAAGGCATATCAGGTATAGCATTAGGATCCAAAGTGTGGGGGCAAAGCTAGAAGAAAGGTCAGAACAGGGAAGATGTAGATGACAGTTTCTGGCCTGTGTTCCTTTGTACAAAGTCTGTGATTTGGATGGATCTAGAAGACCCAGGGGGCCCCTTGTTCTTCTGTCTATAGTAGGCTGAGCTCCATGCATTAGTGAGTTTCCATTTCTCTGGGAGCATAGTGTCTGCTAGACCTTTTTTTCCTAGTCATCCAAGGTCTGGAGAAAAGCAAGTGGTGATCTGACCACACAGAACTTGGGGTTACTTCCCTCTCTCCCTGCCCCCAAATAAGACACACAAGATAAAATCTTTAACCTGTTGTCTACAAATATGAAGGTGAAGGGGAAAAATTCTTGGGGATAGAAGGAGGGGAGAGAATGAGGAAATGCATGGTTTGGAGTGTGTTTAAGCCTTATCTGATGCAAGAGAAAGACTTTTGAGGAAGGAAGAGACTAAAAGAACATTTAAATTGTTGTCGGAAGGGATCCCGGGAAATACTACCTGGGCTGAGCTTTTCCTGTTGGATATGTGTAGAGGACCATGTAAATTACCATCCAAATCTGAAATCTTCCAAGAGTGAAAGAGGAAACTATTGATAATTTTTCCAAAACCTCAGCAGGATTTGGGATGAAGTAAGGAACATCCCTTTAGCTTCAGGGCCCCAGGCTACTGACAATGAGGCCTCTGACTGAATCTACTGTGTTGGGATATAGAAAGTGAAGATTCAAGCTTGGTTAGGATGAAGGAGACATTGCCTCTCATATCTAACTTGGCTTCAGAATCATCCAGGGACTTAAAAGATTACAGATGCCCAGGAATTCAATTTTAATTTAATTTTAATTATTGTGGATTGGGCCTAAACAAGAGTGTTAAAAATTAAAATATTTTTAAAGCTGCGTGGTGATTCTGACGTGCTAATTACCTGGAATGCAGCACTTTTTCCCAGGCTTCTGGGTAACCAGAAGGCAGTACTGCCCCCACCCCCCCATTAGCCTATGGGAGACAGCGCCCATTACAAGCTGGGAGAGGGTCCTGAAACTAGGCATTTCCTTCCTGCTTCTACTGCCCCCCATCCCCAGTTCTGGGGCAGGAAGAGGTAGGGGCTCTTAAAGTGAGTAAAGTGAGCTTGTATATTTAAGCTGAGAATATGTGTTTCTTGCCAGGACCAATTGAATATTAAAAAAAGAGAACAGAACAAAACCTGAGCAAAACCCGTTAACCAGGTCTATTTCAGCTCTTGGCATCCTTAACTTGAAGACGAAGAAGTCGTGCTTGGCTTAGTGCTTTATCACTGCCTAGAGCCACACAGGTACGTTCATTACACTGGCTGCTGCGCCTGTCTAGTGTGTGAGATGGCAACATCGAATCTCCCCTCAGACCCTCAGGTTTTTCATTTAACCCATGTTTATAGAGCAAATGCTGGGACAGGGTGCTAGAAACCACCACAGTTGCAGCTGTGCTACAAAGGAATCCACAGACTTCACTTTCAGGACAGTTACTGAGGCAATACATGGAACCCGGAGAGAGACCCAGGCTCCTTTGAACTGTTAAAAGATAAATTGAGGCATGTTAAAAATGTTAGGAGTTTGAGCAGAAATCGATTGGAATGAGGCAGGGCTAAACCAGAAGTGGTTAGGAGCAAGCACCTCCCCACCCCCACTCCCACCCAAGAGCTAAGGAAAGACTTTTATAAAGAAATTACCGAGGCAGGGTGCCTGGGGGGCTCAGTTGGTTAAGTGTGGTACCCATGGTTTCAGCTCAAGTCATGATCTTGCTGTTCATGGGTTCAAGGCCTACATGGAGCTCTGTGCTGACCTTGTTGAGCCTTTACATTTTTAATGTAACTACTAGGAAAATTTAAACTGTGTTGTTCACGGGGTCTTGGGTGGCTCAGTTGGTTGAGGTGCCAACGTTGCCTCAGGTCATGATCTCACAGTTCATGGGTTCAAGCCCTCTGTCTGGCTCTCTGCTGTCAGCACACAGCTCACTTCAGATCCTCTGTCTCCCTCTCTCTCGCTCTCTGCCTCTACCCAGCTCTAGCTCTCTCTCTCAAAAACAAATAATAAAACTGAAAATAAAAATAAAATCTTTTTTAAAAAAATGGTGTTGCTCACATTTGTAAATACATGTTTGTATTGGGCAGTGTTGGTCTAAATATTTACAACAAGAAAGGAAGGGAGAAAGCGGGGGAGAGAAGGAAAGAGGGACGGAGGGACAGAGGGAGGAAGTAAGAAAGAAAAAAATAATCCTGGGGAACTAAAAGATGTAAGCCTTAAAAGATGTTACAGTTGAAAAGTCCTTTCTATGCATAATGCCCATGGCAGAAAATCTAAGACTGAGCTTCAGTGGCTTATAGCACAATGCCCAGCACTTTGCAAATATTCAATAAGTGCCAGCTTGTATTATTTATAATGATCACCTCTCTTATTTTAGGCAAGGTACTAGGTGCTAGAGTTACAATGATAAAACAATCCAGTGTATTGAAGAATATGCAACCTAATATGGAATACCAACAAAAATTTTGGCAAACTTTTATATTTTATACTTATGTTATATTTTTGGACCTGTTAAGATATTATGTTTTAATTTTCTTTCAAAGAATGTGTACATATCTCTCCACATCTGACCCTAATTAAAACAAGAAACAATAATTTCTGTTCCGTGACTGAAACTTAACAGCAGTAGTGGGATATTAAAAGGCATTTTTAGTTCCTTTGGCAAAAATTTCCTTTTTTAATATACTGTAAATGTGTTTGGTAACAAAAATTAATTTAGAACCACTGGCATATATTTCTGTATGATACATATCATTCTCACACAAAACGATTCCTGAATCCTTCCACAATATTTCATAACACCTATCTAGGGCCTTCCATGTAATTACGCTTGTATATATGCATATGTAAATATGTTTACATACAAATATGCAGAGCAAATATGCTCTTTTTTGAGCAGTCGCGGCATTTCCCCCTCCTCCTCCACCCCCAGGCTCCAAGAGGAAGGAGTCTAGCTGCTTAGACAGCTTCAGGCCTGGCCTTTTGTCGTGCTGATTAGAATCTGAGCTGAGCTGCTGGATTTACATCTTAAAGGAAAAGGAGCCCGGGCCCCAGAAACGGATCCCAGAAAGGAGGAGGAGGAAGAGGGAAGAAAAGGCTTCCTAGAGGGAGCTGGGAAGCAGTTTGGGGGAGTGGAGACAGAGAAAGGAAAGAGAGAACAGTTACCTTGGTGAACCGTGCTAGGTATTGAGATGTGAAGTGAAATTGAAATACTGGGCTATTGATAAGGGACGCAATCCTGAGATTCTGCCCATGAAGGAAGAAGGCAGACTGAAGCCTGGTGGAGGGTCATATAATCCCTTGGTGATTTTCTAAGAGGCTGAAATGAGGATTTAAAATGCTTTTCATTAATTCTTGCCTATTCGACTGGTGTTTCTACTAGCTGTGAAACCACTGACACTGTGGTGAGAGCAGTTCTGTTAAATTAATTAAACAAGGAGGCCATTAGATGGAAATGGTTCTAAAGCCCCAGCGGCCTACCAAAGGAGCCCAGAATCTGAGCCTGTAAATGCCTCAAAGTTGGGAGATCAAAGTGCTAAGGACAACCGATCACAACCAACCAACCAGCCAGACATTAAGCTACAGCTAATTGTATATACTGTAACCCAATATATACAAATATTATCATTTCAATGTGTAATCAATATGAAAAACATTTAATGAGATATTTTGGAGTCTTTTAACTGAGTTTTCAAGATCTGGAGTGTATTTTACATATTAATATATCTCCACTTAAAATAGCACATTTCAAGTACTCAATTGCCACATGGGGCTAGTGGTTATCGTATTGGACAACAGTTTTAGACCATCTGAGTTAGATAGAAACAGAAATTACCAACTAGTCACTCCAAGCCATTTTCTAAATAATCCACCTTTTCCCTACTGACATCCAAAATAACTTTCATTTGATTAAATGTCCGACTTCAGCTCAGGTCATGATCTCACAGTTGTGGGTTCCAGCCCTGCCTTGGGTTCTGTGCTGATAGCTCAGAGCCTGGAGTCTGCTTCAGATTCTGTTTCCCTCTCTCTCTCTGCTTCTCCCCTGCACATGGCTGTCTCTCTTTCTCTCGAAAATAAATAAACATTAAAAAAAATTCAGTACGACTTTCATTTGTATCCTGACGTCTTATATGTATGCACAGCACTCAATACACATGGTAAATTAATAAAGTGACTGATAGGATGACATTATGATTTATTTTAGAAGGATGATATTAAAGAACTTCATTGAGGGGGAGGACTTAACATTAATGACACCCACAGAACTGCACACTTGTTGAGTCCCTGACGTTAGCCCAGTTACTTGATAAACATGATCTTGTATACTGCTCACAGCATATTTTATGAGATTGCTACAATCAGACTCACTTTTACAAAAAAAATGAGGGGCTCCTGGGTGGCTCAGTCGGTTAAGCAGCTGACTTCAGCTTGGGTCATGATCTCATGGTTCATGGGTTCGAGCCCTGCGTCGGTTCTGTGCTGACAGCTTGGAGTCTGGAGCCTGCTTCAGATTCTATGTCTCCCTCTCTCTCTGCCCCTGCCCCCCTCATACTCTGTCTCTGTCTCAAAAATAAACTGTAAAAAAAAAAAAAAACAAAGAAATTGAAGCTGAGCACTGTTATGAACTAGCTCGAGGTTACAATCATAGTAAATTGCGGGTCCCGATTTGTAGCTACATTTGTGTGAGTCCACACCGAACCCTTCACCATGCCACACTGCCTTTGTAAGATAAGACCATCAGGCTAAAGAAATAGCAGAGTCTGTGTTTATTTTATCAAGTTAGAAAAAACACCACTGCTTACCATAGTTGTTGAAAAGTTCTCTCTCATTTCACTAGAGAGGAGAGAGAGAATAGTTTGGTAGAGAGAATAGTTTAGTAGAGAGTAGCAAATAATTTTTCATTTCCACAAGTTTTTCCACTTGTTTCCAAGATATTTACTGGAAAACCATTTGGAAAATTATTTTATATTCCTTTAAGGAGTGCAGGCGAGAGAGAATATATAACTTATATTTTGTGGTTTGAAGTTTTATGTGATTAAATAGTATACAAAGATATTAGTAGTAGAACCAAGATGCTAGTATCCTCATATTCCTCTTCTGAACCTCCTCTAAGCACCAGAAAAAGTCCTCTTTAGACTGAGATTACAAATTAGGATGCTAAATTAGGTGAGTAAGACTCTTCCTTACTTATTCTGTAAGGTAAGCTGCTTGTTGAAAGTCAGAAAATAATGCATTCCTGTGCATATGTAATTGTACAGATAATTGCCTCTATCATTTAAAAATATCATTTGCCAAAATGGTGTCTATGATTAATTATGTACATTTATCATTGAGTCGACTGGGGTACATTATAAAATCCTTTCCCTAAGCTCATGCATCTTGCCTCCCTCTTGTTTTCTTCAGTGTAAGTTATTTAGTAATTCAAAAATTTTTGTTACTTGTTAAGCCATAATTCACCTGCATAGGAACCAGCAACTAAATTGCCCTCTGGCTGCAGAGGGCTTGTTTTTTGACTTGTGACATCACGGAACAAGGACGATGTTTTAAGTCTCCCTTCTCGTTTCGTGGATGCTTCTAAAACAAAAATCCTGGGAGAAGGATCATTTACTGATAGTAAGTTTCTCCATTACCATGTTCTTAGCCTGAAACCATGTGGTGCGGGGCTTCAAAGTCAACTGCTAACTAAGGAAAGGAAAAAAAATTAATTTAAAAATAAAAAAATATATAGTAATTCTGAAATCCTGATATATAGAACTTTAATATAAATATGATGTAATTAATGATAATAGCAGCTGTCTGAGCACAGACTCCATGAGGCCTTCTCTTGGTCTCTCTGTTTCTGCTCTGTTTTGGATTCTCAGAAAAACATCAAGATGGACCCTATTGTATTCTTATTTGTTAAATGTAACAATCCTATTTCCCCGAGTAGGAAAGATGGTTGCTGTCAGCCCTGAATCTATATCCACATAATTCAGAATCCCTGAGGAAGCCTTCTCAATCCCAGCTCCATTTACAAATCGAGCAAGGACCCTGATTGTTTGACTGACCCTATACTGGTGAGAGGCGTGTAGCGTTTGTGTAGCATGCAATATGCTTTGTGGAAATGGATAGCTTCACCAGGATCCAAATGAGAGAATGACAGTTTCTCCAAAGAAAGAATTTTAGGCAAGTGGGCAGTACTAGTCCACTCTAGGACCCAGCACTTTTATTGCTTTCTTGTCATTTGAAAAGGCTGTATTTTAAGTTCTGTGAGGGCAGGAACCAACTCTGTCTTGCTAACCACTGTATCTTCAAGGCATAACACATTATTATTAGATGCTTAATAAATTTATGAATGAATGAATGAATGTCAAGCTCCATGGGAGGCAAATTGTTAAGTTTGTTTGGTGACCTCAGAGCAAAGGAGGACATTATATGGGCTAAATGGTGCAGGGCTAAAACATTGTGGGGGAGCAGCTGGATTCACCTGCGAATCCCTGCCTCCACCACTACTTAGGGATTAGAACCGCTAATGTGCCTCAGTTCCTTCCACTCCTTTTGTTCCATCTTTGATGGACTCCCTTTGAGGTTGGCAAATTTCTTCTTTAGAAACAGAGAGACCTTAAGTTAGATCTGGCTCTAGGTAACACGTTCTTCCTTAAGGTTAGTTTTATGTATTTTTGCTGGGGTTGTGTGGAGTTCTCTTTTTCAAACTTCCAAGGGAAATCTTTCATTTCCAGATCCATGAGAGGTACTTGACTTCCTCCCTCTTATCCCCCCTGCCTTTGTATAACTCTGAAATCTGGTTCCTCATGGAAACCATGCGGGAAAACACAGTGTTAAGTACTGGTATGGTATTTTTGTTCCTTCCTGACATATATATTAAGAGTCTACTGTGTGCTGGGTACAATGCTAAGCTTTAAGAGGTGATAGTGAGCAATCAGACTAGAAGAGGAAGCAGACACAATGCCACACAAATACACAATTTAAATCAGGAGACAGGTATTACAACAGAAAGAAACTCAGTGTCATGTGGGTATATGGAAAAATCCTCCTCTATTCTATGTGATGTGAAGAGATTTCCCCAAGGAAATGACATCTGAGTTGAGATTTGAAGGATGAATACAAGTCAAACTGGTGGGAGCCTAAATGTTTCAGGCAAAGGGGACAACCTAAGCAAAGACCCAGAGACAGGGAAATGCATGGCTTCTTTGAGGACATGGGAGAAGGTCAGAGTGGCTGGAGTTAGTGAGTGTGAGGAGGGTTCTATGAGATGAGGTCAAAGCGGAAGGGAGGGATCAGCTTATGCGGGGCTTGATAGACATGTTGAGAATTTTATCTTTATTTTGTGAGACATGCGAAGCCTTTAAGTGGCGGAGGTTGACATCTGTTTTCTCTCTGGAATAGATCACTCTAGCTGCAGAATGAAGCAGATATTAGACAGGGCTAGGAATGGGGGGTGGTGGTGCTGAGACTAGTTAGAAGCCAACTTGATATAGAAATGAGAATTTAGGAAACGAATTTTTACATTCTTCACAGAATGCTGAGTCCTCTGCTTTACCAAGTCTGTCAGCTAGCAGGTCTCATGTGGGAACTGATGAAGGACTGTATCCTGACCTTGGCATGCTAGAGAGCAGTAGTGCCAGGAAAAGGGTGTCCGGGTATTTGAATGAACAGATGCACTTCTGGGGCTTGCTGGTTTGGAGGTATTGGAGTACAGTCAAGTAGAAAGTAAATGAGAAGCTTGGGAATGTGGGTCTGATGATGCAAAGCATTAGATCCTAAAGCTAAGGCATGAGAGACTTCCATAAAGAGCTCATTGGAGCTGGGAGTATGAATGTGACTGTTAAAGATTATGTTAGGGAAGAAGGAAAAGACTTCTAAGGAAAACACCTACATTTAGGAATGGATATTCATTCCACACATACTAAGTATTCTCTATGTGCCTGGTGCTGGGCTGTGACTCATAGTTGACAGCCAGAAGAGTCTAGTTGGATATGAATAAAGAGGATTCTGAAAAGGAGGAACAACAAACACCAAAGGATAAGAAAGGCTCAGGAAGGAAGAGTGGCCAATGGTTTGGATCCTGTGGAGGATGAAAATACAATGAACGCTGAAAAGACAACTTTGAGTTTGTGGATTAGTCTCCACCCTACATGGCACACATGGTAAGGCTGGGCTAGTACCCAGACTTAGAGGGAGCGTGCATAAGGGGCCTTGACAAAGCCCTCCTCCCACTTAGAACTTTACAGAAAGATAAGACTCGATATATTCAATTTCACTTTGTATCTCACTTCCTTGAAACACATCTATTCCATCTACGGAAAGAGCTGTGCTTCCCCTGTCCTGCCATGGCTGTCCGCCAAAAGCAGAGATGTTGTAATTTGAGGTTGACAGAGAGATGACCCTTACAGGGTCACTACAGCTTCTGTCTTGTGGCAAATCCTCCTGCTGAAATATGGAGGTGCCATGATGTTAAATCAATAGTCGTGAGTGATGTGGAGATTTGAGATGAAGCTAAACATAGCTTCTTTTGATTTTACCTTTTCATTTTTCCTGCTGGGCACCACATTCTTAGAAGAAGAATGATTTACCTCCGGGCAAATCATCTGCTTAGGTTTGCTATTCTAACCAAATGACATTAACCTAAGAGGATCAGAAGGGCTTAAATGTGACTTGTGTTCATTTATGGTCCCAGGTTAAGTTTTTGGTTAAAAAAAAAAAAAAAAAAAAAAGGAGAAGAAGAAGAAGGAATCTATGAAATTTATAAAGTAGGAGAAAGAAACATTCCTATTAGAAATATTTGGGAAATTCTGATTGTCCATTATGGATTTAACACTCAGTAATGGAAATCAAAGTTGTAAAAGAATAACATATACTTGGGCTGAATAATATTCAACATTTTATTTCCAATAATTTAAGAAGATATAGCTGTTATCTATTGCTGTATAACAAACCACCCCAAAATTGGTTGCCTTAAAACAAGAGCCATTTGTTCAGAACACGATTCTGTGAGTTGGCAGTTTCGGCTGGGCTCAGCTGCACAGTTCTTCCAGCCTCGGCTGGGAGGATCTCATGCGTCCACTGGCAGCTGCCAATCAGCTAGACAGCTCTGCTTCTGGGGATTGGTAGGACCATGTGGGCAAAGGAGCTACGTGTCTCTGTTCAACCAGAAGGCTAGTTTTGGCTTGTCTACATGGCAATTAGGCAGGGTTCCTAGATAAAGAGTGGAAGATTGAATCCCTCTTGAGGCGTGGTTCAAAACTGGCACAACATTGTTCTGCTACATTCTTTAGCCAAAGTAAGTCACAGGGTCAGCTCGTATTCAAGGAGTAGAAAAACAGACTCCCATCTATTGATGGGAAAGGTGAACTACAAAGTTATACTGTAACAGGGCCAGGACATTGGCCATTTTGCTGTCTACCACAGATGGTGCATCCTTTTTATCCTCTTCGATTTACATATAGGGAGATAAAATGTACAGTATATAAACAGTACCTTTGGAAAAAAAAATTTTTATTTTTTTGCCTTGATGGCAGTTTCAAACTAGAAACTGTCTCAAAGCAACCAGTTAGGATGAGATTGTAGGTAGTAATTGAGTATTTTTGGCTTCATTTTTGTTTCTGTAACTGTAAAGAAAATCCTCAGTGACTGTTAGGCTATGTCTGTGTGACACAACCAATCACAGACAAAGTAGAACTTCTTAATGGAAAGGAACACGACCTAACTGTTGGCCTGGTAATCCTGTATAAAGATTTCACAAGTACCATTGGGAAAAGGGCATTTATTTGATAAATGACGCTATTTCTATTTTTGTCTGCACAATTTTAGGTTTCTTCTTATTAAAACGGGAAATTCAGGTCCCATGGTAAACTGAACAAATGAAATACATAACTGAAAGATAAACATTTCAGCACTTGACTTTGTAACATGTAGACATTTTGTGGATGCAAGGGCATTTCATGGAAAGAGAGTCTTAAAATTACTTTTTATGTGTATAGAGAAAATAAAACTTTTTTGATACCTTGGCTCAAACTGAATAGGATCTCAATAGCCCATGTAGAACTTTAAGATGATTTATTATTATGCTAATATTGTAATGTAATATTTATTAAGCATTGGAAGTGTGCAGAATACTAGATAGTCCACATAAAAGATCCTGGTGGACTTCAAGGAAAAGGGCTAAGAAATGCACTCTCCTAATCCACAGGAAAAGAGAGCAATTCAGAATCTAGCTGAACCAATAAATCCTATTTAATTTAGTAGACAGCATATGCCAAAAAAGGGGTAGACCTACAGAAATGGAGAGTGATCATCTCTGAATAGAATGCCGTCATTTTAAGAGCACACTTTCCTCCCCATACTTGAGTCTAGAAAGGGCCAATTCCGTTAGATATTTCTTTTAAAAGAAGTTTTGGCCAATAATCCTCTGTATTATCATCTGACGTTCTAAGATACTAAGTTATAGTGGTTTCTATAGTGACCAGCTTTATAACTACTAAATGCGTTAAAAAAAAATTGTACCTCAACTGTAACTTTACAACATCACAATAAAATTTATAATGTTGGCATAAGGTATTTGGAAGTCTCAGAATAAAGTTTTGAATTTGTTGTAAGAGGATAATTTTCCCCTAAAATTAATAGTATATTTTAAAAGATCATTTCTAAGGTGGCCAAGAGAAATGAAAGCAAAACAAAACAAAAACCACAACAAAACAAAAAAAACCTCCTGAGACCATTATTTAGGTGACTATAAAGCAAAATCCATATTCCAAAATACTAGGACCCAAATCCCTCCACATTTATCTGAAAAAAATACATATAATTCGAGGAAAGAGTTTCTTAGTTTGCCATAATTCTACACTTTGCTTTTTTAGCAGTTTAGATGGGGGGTGGGGGTGGGGGGTGGGCATGAGGCCCAAGCTACAAAGGGGTCCAGAGACAGCATTTCATATTTTATGAAATCATGTTCACGGACTAAGGGCTATATCTTTTACTTTTCTTTAAATAGAATTCTCCCAGAAGTTGACAGAAGTCTTGGATAAAAATTGATTAAACAATAAGTTCTCTCTCTTTTTCTGCCTCTACATGCTCCTATATATGCTATACATATATACAAAATAAAAAATGTAGGTACGCTAGCCTCTTTTGAGTCTCTAAGCAAGTAAAAGAATATAAAAATGTGCATGTATTTGCTTTTTGGATGATGGTAGATGGAGCTGAAGGGATGAAAATATCCTAATTATCAGTGTGAATACAGAGAAAAAGCACACATTAACTTTCTGTTAGGTTAATTTTTATTTAAATAAAGCTATGTTGTAGATGTCTATGATTGCCATCGTAATAAAATATGAATAAAAACTTTTTTTGGTGATATGCATTCATGGTTATATATATTCATGTAAGCAAAGAATGTAATATTATTTAACAATTCACAAAGAACATTTTAGGACAGTGTCCTTTATGCTAGTTGATAGATTAGATATGTAAAATGCAGATACATTTTGTTTGGTGATTTTTATTTAGAAACTTGAAGAGGAGAAATACAGGAGAACGAAAAGTACATACCATTCAAATAGTAAAGACTCCATGAAAATTTCCTATGGGAATAAAATCACCTACCAATTTCAGCTTTATGGTTGAACACTGGTCACATAACTATGATATACAGTGAAGTTTAGATAATGAAAAGTGATGTGGAGGTTGGTTGAATCAACTAGTTCTTGTTTGCTTCTTTTTAAATTACATGTAAGCACATACTTATTTGTAATGCGCAGGAATATAACACATATTTACATATGTGTCTAATTATATGGTTTAGTTGTTTATCGAAATGACTGCCCAAACTTCTGTATGTTTAAAAAGTTGGCTAAGTAGATCTTATTTAACCTATGTTTTGAAACAGGCAAAACAACAACAGAGTTCATAAATAAAAAATTTAAAAAAGTGCCTTTTTCAGAATATTGCAGCAACTTGTAAAACTGCTGTTACTTATCCCCAGACTTTAAGAGAAGGGATGCTGTGAAACAGACTCCAGGAAGCATCAGGAAAGTAAAGAAAGAATATGGAAAAGTGGAAAATTCACGATGGAAGTTGGCCACAAGATGGAAGGTAGAGACACATGACACTCTATTTTGTTTTGCTGCCCCCGCCTTTTAGGTTGTACACAGAAGAGACATCTAGATCAGAAATAGAAAAGGAACATTTCCGTAGTTCTCCAAGCTAACAAGTAGTTATTTCTAAAGATTCTGAGAAACCGGTTATAAAACTGTGTGAGGAGGGGCAAAGTCTTCATTAAATAACTTTGGTGTACAAGCAGGATAGCTGGGTGAAAGTTTGGTGATAGAACCGGGGTTTCCTGGGGGTCTGAATGAATCCCCAGTGTTCTAGGAAGATAAATAGCAGGGTTAGCTTAAATACCATTATGTTAGTCATCTGTTAGAAAGTTTTGTGTCTAATTGTTATTTCCTTAATCTTTGTTCTTGAGTTTATTTTCTTTATTATCTCTTCTGGGTGTCAGTTCTAACTTAACTGTATTAAGCAAGAGTTGCTTAGTCTGTGGACCGTGGGGTTTGATTTACCAATAAATTTCATTTATTCATCCGGACACTTGACTCAACAGAACTCTACTTCAACCAAACTAGTCCAAAATAGATTAACCTATATGATCTTGGAGATGGCATTCTTTTTCATGCCATGTGAAAACTATTATTATTATTATTATTGTTATTATTATTATTAATGTTTATTTATTTTTGAGAGAAAGCATGTGCAGGGGAGGGGCAGAGAGAGGGAGACACAGAATCCAAAGCAGGCTCCGGGCTCTGAATTGTCAGGACAGAGCCTGAAGTGCAACTCGATCAGGAACCATGATCATGACCTGAGCTGAAGTCAGATGTTTAACTGACTGAGCCACCCAGGTGCCCCTGGAAGGATCACTTCATTTTAATAGAGAGGATCATAAAGTTCAGTTCTCTAAAGTGTCAACATTCTTGCCTTGATGATTAGTTGAAACATTTTAGACAAATAGGTATAGAATTTACTTTTGTGCCTAAAATCCTAAAGTAGTTAGGGTAAAAATAAATTACCTGGATCAATGATTCTCAGTTCTTTCTCTACGCGCCTTAGAATTCCTTGGGGAGCTTCTAAAAATTACAGAAAAGTGGGAACAGAAAGTGGGGCCCTGACATCATTCTTTCTAAAAAAAGCTCCCCAGGTGATTCTAATTTGTAGCCAAGATTAGAACACCAATCTAGATAGTTCAAGGCCAAAAAATAATGAATAAATAAACAAGTTTGTAAATAAATCCGCCCCATTCGTATTTTGATGTGTAATGATTATTGTCATTTGTTATAAAACCATCAATGCATTTGGTTGCCTGTAGCTGTAAATTAAAACATTTTTAGATCACAGTTAAGCCCGTTTACAGTCCATTCTTAACAGACTTTTCAGGGCTTAGCTCTCTGCAACCCCACTCAAGTCTTGTCAGTGCACAGCCTTTGGAACACTCGCTATGCTTTCATTCCTTCAGGGTTTTCACTTGCTGTTTTCTTTCTGTCATAACGCAACCTCCTTCTGCACTTGGCAGAATGCTATTACTCCCCAAAAGCCTGATTAAGAGTCATCGCCACTGTAACAATGGGATAATCATAATATGGCTATTTTATGTAATACTGATTTGTAAAAATTCAAATCAGTTAACTATTTTCCTGAAGAGACAAAGTCACATTGTCCAGTGATGAATGTATGGCTAATAATACCTCTTCAATGTCCATCTTTCTAAGTATGTATCTGTCACATTGCTGCTTAGTTACTCCAATATCAGTAATTACTTGGGTATATCATCCCAGAAGGAGGCATTTGTTTTATGAATTATTTCACATAGACATTTGAGATATGTTCTGAAACAGTTGTAAATTCCAGTATCTTTTATTCCAACTCCTTGAATCATTTTAAGACCATGTGTGATTTTTTTTTCCTGTTTAAAATTGGACTATCCAGACTTTAAGCAAATTAGAGATATTGAAAATATTAGGACATCTATGTTCTTTTGATATGTTGAATTTTCACATTTGCAGTATGAATTTCAAATAGAAATAAGTGGATATAATTTCTTTTTTACTCCTTTGGCTTTGACACCACAGGAAGCCAGCTTGCTAACTCCCTGACATCTGATATTTCCCTGACTAGAAAGACTTTCTGATGAGGGTCAGCATTTTCTCCAAGACAGGAGTGTGAATTCCCTTTTTCCTAAAGATACACATATCCCTTAAAAGAGTCCAGAACATTTCCTGCAAAACTGCCTCAGTCATCTGAGCACTTGGTACAGGTCCTTCAGAAAGGCTGAGAAAAGAGATGCATCATCCCTGCAAAGGAAAACACAAATGCACGGTAAAACAGGCTAAGAATTTGAACATCAGCAAGATTAGAGACCGGGGGTGGGGGAGTGGGGTGAAAGTAAAGTTTTAAATAAAAATTTGGTTTAAAAACTAACTGCTTATCTTTAGTTCACTGGCTTTAGTTTTCCAACTTCTTTCTCACTCCTGGGTGAAATCTACAAATGGCAGACAAACCTTTGTGTTAATATGCCAAATTTTCTTTTCTTTTTTTAATTAGGAAGATGGTTGGTTTGTTGGAGTGGTCTGTAAGGAAGTCTATAATTACACAGGGTGCAATTTATACCTAGTCACAAATAGAGGAATTACTTTTCTAGGACAAATTCAGGATCTTTCCAGGTAGGAAAAATTTCTGCAACTGAGAAATGACTCAGCTTTTAAGCAAGAGCTCATTATGTCCAGGTAATCCCATGCCAGTGTGAGCTGTTCCTTTCCCCTCAAGTCGTTATTGATTTTGACCTCAGGTTCTCCGTGGAACTCAATCCGGGCTGAGCTGCAGGCCGTACCCCCGCTGGGTGCGGACTTCAGGCCCACCACTGGAGGGCGTCTGGACGCTTCCAAACAGCTCCGAAGCGCCTGGCAAGTCAGAGTTAGAAAACTGTAAAGACAGGAGGGAGGACGTGATATTTGATTTTATTGGGCTAATAAGTAAAGGGGGAAACAGGAAGGTTTGAAAGCAAAACTAAACTGCTTGCTTTCTTGGCATCAGCCCTTCCCACCGAGGCAGCAAACTCCCTAGAGAGCAGGAGGAACAATATAATGAGGGCCCGAGCCCTCGGAGCCCCGCAAGGGCAAGTCTCAAGGGGTTGGTGCCCCAGAGCGTCGGGTTCCGGGATGGCTTCCCGGGCGCTAGAGGACAGGAGGACGCGTCCCGAGGCGCTGGGACTGCCTCGATGTCAAGCGATCGTGCTTCGGTGGCCGCCGGGGACCAAGACGCTGCAACCTGCTCTAGAAGTCGGGGACCGCAAGGCCTTTTCCAATAATAAAGGAACTCCTATCCGGACCTCCGATTCTTCCCGCATCGGGTTCGTTCAAAGAATTTATCCTTTGGGGAGTGGGCAGCGAACCAACCTCGGGGCTGAAATATAAAAGGTGTAAGGTATTTCTCATGGTCTCCCCTGCCGCATTCATTTCCTTCCTGCAGAAGGATCGCACTGAATTGTAATCACTTTACACTGATTTCCTCAATTAAAAAAAAAAATCTGTTTTCAGAGCATCACTTCAAAGAAAAGTATTGCTTCCTGCTCATGAACCTTTAAGTCCCTGATAGGAAGAGGCGAGTTGAAAGAAACATGAGAGATGCTCAGGTTTCCAAGATAACCAGCGCCGGGTAATGCGCGTTGTGAACAGGGAAGAGATTTACAAGAACATGTATTCATTGAGGCTCCCTGCCAGTCTGTCTGCTGGGACTTCAGGTCACCTGCGGGGCCTGGGAGACAGATTTTGGCTCGCCGGCTACAGGATGGGAACCGGTTCCATTTTAACTGAAAGACTTCACTCTCAGGTAAAAAGATGTCAAATCATTCCTCAGCCCAGAAGGAATTCAGCATCCAAAGGGTTACGCGCGGCTGCTGGGTTCGGGCGGAGGAGAGGGCGCCTCGGCACTCCCAGTAATTCAATTAGTCAGGTTTCTGGAAGGTGGGGCCCGGGTGGGGGATAGGAGGCGTGGGGAAGGGAGGAGATTAAGAAAACGCCTCTTTCTCGTGGAACAAACCAATCCTGTTGGAGTGAAGAGAGAGGAAAAAACCCCGACCTGTAAGCAAACAGCAGGCTGTTCCCTGACTGGCTGCTCCAGTCACCCACCCCACCCCCCCGCTTTCCAAGTAAACTGCCT
>NC_043705.1:79441978-79443306 GCF_006229205.1 Suricata suricatta | reverse complement strand
CCCCAACCACCGCGCCGCCCACGTCCACGTTCACGCGCGCGGCCTTGCGCTCCGGTGCGGCGCGGCGGCGGCTGCTGCTGCTGGGTCGCCGCTGCTGTCGGCTTTACACGCAGGTCATTAACGAGGGGGCGTGCCCGAGAAGATTTTTCCCATAAAGCATTTTTTCTCTTTTTTTTTTTTTCTCTTTTGCAAAACTGACTTTTACCTCTTTCCACTTCTTGCCAGTCATTTCAATCCCTCCCGGGCTGTTCGTGCTGCTACTGCTGCTGCTGCACTCAAGTTTATTTTCCCGCCTGGTAGAGGGTTTAGGATTCGGTTGGTGGTTTTCACCTCTTGTTGCTGCTGTGCCCAAGGAGGGAAAGAGGAGCAGCTGCAGGAGGATCGGGAAGGTTTTCTGATGTAGTCAGCGGGGAGGTGCCACTAGCTCCTGCGCTCTCTCTTTTCTTCCTCTTTTCCCATTTCAAACTGATTGATGCCTCTCTACAAGTTGTCGGGCTTGGGGCCGAACCCGTCGGAGTCGCAGGGACACTTCTGAGCGCTCACCCGAGGCTCTTGGCACTGCGTCTGGGAGCTCACTCTTGCTCCCGGAAGGCGATCGGAGACTGACATCAGCCCATCCAGGAGTTGGAGGGATTCATTTAAAAGTGATTGTTTTCCCCTCTCGCCCCGCAGCCTAACATTTGGGTTGGCGTTGTCCTGCAGGTTTGGGCTTCCCAGCTCCGCCTGGCCGGCTGGTTCGTAACCTCTGCTCTTCATTCACTCTGGTGCACCCACACCCGCCCGAGAAAAGCACGCGCGAGAAATCCCCCAGGCTCCGCCAGTGCCGGGGTGTCGTCTCCGCCGCAGCAGTCTGACTCCGCCGGAGGACCTGCCGGAAGACCCGAAGAGCCAAACTTTTCTTTGAGGTTTGCAAGGCAAGACCGCTCCTCGCCAGCTTAGGTGCCGCTTAACCAGTTCCAGGACGCCGGCGGGACTGGGTTTGTGGCTCCGAATCCCCACCCTTCTCGGCGCACCGCCCCAAACCCGCAGCGCCTACGACTCCTCGGAGATTTCCAGGGGGTCTCCCGGTTGCGGCACAGAGGAGGCGGGGGAAGGGGCTTCTCACACTCCGGAGCCACAGGCGCGAAGCCTTCCATCCACTCGGAGCCGTCCTCCCGCAGTTTCTCACCGGCCGCCAAAGTAACTTGGAGCGAAGCGGGGCGCAGTGCGAGGGCCCTGGGCGGCGGCGGAGCCGTGCGTAGCCCGCGGCGCCGACGCTGAGCCGGGCCCGGCGGGCCAGTGTATGTCTCCCCGCGGCCGCGGCGCGCAACTCCCGGTGACTGTGCAGC